>NC_058130.1:553729365-553895686 GCF_016433145.1 Gracilinanus agilis | reverse complement strand
GAGAGAGAGAGAGAGAGAGAGAGAGAGAGAGAGAGAGAGAGAGAGAGAGAGAGAGAGAGAGAATTATCAAAAGGTTAAAAAGTTCAGAGGAAAATGTCTAGGAAATAAGGAAAGGCTTCATGGAGGAAGAGAGAGAGTTGATCTTGAAGGTTGTTTAGAATTTTATTTTTATTTTTTTTAACCCTTAACTTCTGTGTATTGGCTCCTGTGTGGAAGAGTGGTAAGGGTGGGCGATGGGGGTCAATTGACTTGCTCAGGGTCACACTTCCCAGCTGTGTGATTTGAACCTAGGACCTCCCCTCTCTAGGCCTGACTCTCAATCCACTGAGCTACCCAGCTGCCCCCTTGTTTATAATTTTAGACAGAAACATAGGGTAGAGGAAATAACATATCTAGGAAAATATGTGGGCAAAGTGATAAAAATGGAGAAAATGGAGATGTGCTGTCTCTTAGGCCTTACTGGATTTGCCCAGGCCTTGTGTTTTAAAGAGCTGACTGAGACACTTGTTACTAATGTAAAGTCAGAAAAAAATAATTTGATAATGATCAGCAGACATGGCTATGGGTTAGGAGGACAATACTTTTGGCAGTTAAAAGACAGCTATAATTGTCCAGGTGATGAAAGAATGAAGTTCTTAATTTTTTTCCTTTTTTTTTTTTTTTGCACATTGAAATGTTTATGTTGGATATTTTTTTGCAAGAGGATGAAGAAAAAGTAGGTTATTCTATATATTATAATGAAGCCCTGAAATAGCCAGGTAACAGTAGGAATAGAGGGAACATTATATCATGGGAAGTATGTAGGTCCCAATAATTGAAAAAAGGAAAGAAGGAAGGAAGGAAGGAGGAAGGAGGAAGGAGGAAGGAAGGAAGAAGGATAGTGGTATGGCTGGTGTAGCTATTGATATAGATGTAAAGAAAATAAAATTTTATTAAGTTTTTATAGATGTAAAATTTTACATACATTTTGTGATAAGGTCTTTGAATTTTTAGTTTTACTTAACTGTTTTACTTTGTTTAAGAGATCTCTCATGAAGTGGGTATAATCTTCTCCTACCTGTTAAGGTCTGCATGTCCCAAAAGACACTTAGTACCCCAAATCAAATTCATTATTCCAATGTTTAGCACAGGATCTGGCATATAGTAAGAGCTTAAAAATGCTCTATTTCTATCTCTCAACTGGGAAGGGGCTTGTATCTTTATCCTTTGAAAGTATATTTTCTGGAAACTCCTAAAAGTAATTTAGAGTCAGTACTGGGAAATGAGGTGGCTGATTAACCTGTGTAACTTCAGGTTATAGTAAAAACAAAACAAGATATGTCTCTAAAATAATTAAACTAATTTTCTTTTGTGGCTCATAAACGATCATATTCTTAATGGATTTGGGTGTCCTTAGTTTAGAAGGGTAATTAGATTGGTGACTATGGATGACTTCACTAAGGGTGAGAGTATGCAATCAACCTATCAATCAACCAGCATTTACTAAGTACAGATGATGTACCAAGCTCTATGCTGGGCGATGGAGATACAAATATAGACAATGAAACAACACTTGCCCTTAAGAATCTTCCATTCTACTGGAGAAGATAATATGTAGATTCATAGAGATATATTTACAAAGTTACATGCATACATCATACATACTTAAGTGGGGATATGTAGGAGCTTCAAACTTCACTAAGCGTTTTGGAACATCCTATATATCTTTGCATATAAAAACAAAGATGTATAAGCAGAAATAAGAAAGAACTCATGTCTCACCTATGAGGACCATATTAGACATCAGTCAAGTACTGACCCCTTAGCAAAATGTAGGGGGAAAAGATAGAGAGAGGTTAAGAATATGAGAAATCATATCAGACTTGTGAATGAATTTTATTTTCCTTTTTCTAGAACCCATTAGCTGAACCACTCCAAAGCAGTGCATGTCTCTGTGTATACGTGTGTTGTGTGTATTCACAAAAGCAAAACAATTTCAAGCACTGAAAATATAATTAAGTCATTAAGTTCAAGAAGGGCTTAGATAATTCCATTGACCAAAAAAATCCATACTGAGATTATTAGGGAAAAATCAGTAATACACTAAGTACATTTATAACCTCAGCTATATGTCTAGAAGGCATTATGGTGTTTGTTTTGGTCTCTGTTTCTTTCTGAATGAAAACTAAACATTCTATACACACAGTTGTGTGGCTGTTAGGGCTGTCTTGGAAATCTTTCTCCCTATGAGCCACAGTAAGAGAGTATGGACCATGAATATTACGGTTTCAACTTGGAAATTTGGGGCCCTGCAAGAATCTCAGGTCTGCCTTCCTACTCATTTGCTCTGACACTCAGGGCAGTTCTTCTGCTCTCTATCCCTTGCATTCTCACAGTCATATCCCAGGAAGGGTTCTAGCACTCATCTTCCATTTTGTTCTCACACATCAGCTAGGATAAAAAGCCTTTGGCAATGCATGTCTAGAAGAGTTACCAGATGTCCCAGTTCGTGGCTGAGAGAAGGAGTTTTTTGTTTTTTGTTTTTTGTTTTTTAAAGCATGATAGCATCATGGCATTTGTTTGTTAGCATTATATCTATCTTTTAAAAGACAGGCTCAAACTTCTGAATTCATTTTCTGTCTCTCCCTACCTAGTCACTCATATCTATACGGTCCCTGTCCTGACAAGTTCTATCTCTAGAATACCCTGCAATTAGGTGGTACAGTGGATAAAGGGTCAGACTGGAAACTCAGGAAGACATGGGTTCAAATCTAGTCTCTGACACATATTAGTTGTGTGTCATTGGCTAAGTCATTTAACCTCTGTTTGCTCCATTTGATAATATTACCATAGTACCTCCTACAGTTATCATGAGGATCAAATGAAAAAACAATTGTAGAGCCCTTAACAGGGTTCCTAGCACACTAAGGTGCTATAGAAATGCTAGCTATTGTTACTATTGCTACTTCTTTTGTCCTTGCTCCCTGTTTTGGGTCTCATCTACTACCATCTACAGTATAGTGTAAGCTTATTGGCTTCCACGCTTCCAGCTTTTCCTCTCTTCAAACTCCCCAAAATACCACAGTTTCCAATGAATGTCCCTACAGTTTAGCTATCCTTATGCCATTTTTCTTACTCAAAAAAATCTGTCATGAGGCCCTACCTCCCATTACATAAAATCCAAATTCCTTAGCTTGATGTTCCAGGGCCTTCTGCAACAAAATCTCATTATATCTCTAACAGATGCCTCTACTTTACTTAAATTGAGTTATTCCCTGGCTCCTGAACATACTAGTCCATGCCGTACCAACTCTACTTCTTTGTTCATGTTCATCTTTCTACCAGTAATCTCTACATTGCCTATATTTCCTTGTCTCCTCCTTTAAAAAATATAGCCATCATTAAAGGTTTAGGTCAAATGCTAATTCCCATGAAAGCTAGAATTGTGTTTTTCTACATATTTTTCAGAACATTGAAAAGCCTGGTTCTCTTGAGAGGATGCATGTTACAAAGTAGAAAAGCATGCTTAATTTGGAGCTAGAGAACTTGAATTCTAATCCAAGATGTCATTTACTACCTGGGTCACTGGGGTAAGATACTTCCTAACCAGGTCTCAGTTTTCTAAACTCTAAAGTGAAGAGATTTAGCTAGCTGGCCTTCATGGCACCTTCCATTTTCAAATCTCTGGTCCTCTAAGAGAGCGTTCAAATAATAATCGCATTAAGATTTATAGTAGGGGATAGCTAGTTAGCACCATGGCTAGTGCACCAGGCCTGGAGTAAGGGAGAACCTAAGTTCAAATATGGCCTCAAATACCCTCTAGCTGTGGGACCCTGGGCAAATCACTTAACCCTAATTGCCTACACCTTAACATTCTTCTGCCTTAAAATGAATAGTTATTAACGATTCTAAGACCAAAAGTAAGGATTAAAAAAAAAAAAGAGTTGTTAGCTCCTGGCAAGATATGCCCTTGTGGGGGAAAATGATGTCACTAAAAATATAAGAATTCTGTCAAACAACAAGAACACCATTTAGAAATTCTATACCTCCCAGTCTGCATCACTTCTGTCTCATGAAGTCATGTACCTGTCATTGATACTATGGTGAAAAACTCTCTTGTCTATCTCCCTTCTTCACAGATACAAAAAGTAGTAACTCATCCCTGGGTAGGTAGGTGGGTGGTACAGTGGATAGAGGACTAGTCTTAGAAATTAGAAAACTCATTTTTCTGAGTTCAAATCCAACATCAGACACTTACTATCTATCTGACCCTGAGCAGGTGACTTAATCCTGTTGGTCTCAGCTCTTTAGCTATAAAAATGAGTTGGAGAAGGAAAAGGCGAATCTCTTCAATACCTCTGCCAAGAAAACTTCAAAATGCAGTCAGGAAAAGTCGGAAACAACCATATCCACAGGTAAGGCTTAATTAAATAGCCTCTTGAATTTCAGTTTTGCTGTGGCCTATTCTGAGATATTTTTTCTTAACAGGAAGAAGAATCTTTTTGCTTAATATTGGCTCAGAAGAAATCACATGGTTGACAAAATGGTATCTGATTTTTTTCTAAACACCAACATATTTTACCTTTTTTGCTTAGATCCCTTGGTGATATTTTCAGTGAGGAAAGTTCATTACAGCAGAAGCAACTCGATTTTTGCTGAAGCATAATTAGAACCTCAATTGTTTCAATGCACTGGAATGAGCAAACTGTAGTTTATCTTTCCGGTGAACTTTACAGGGAAAGTGCTGTCTAGAGGGGAAAATGACTTGGTAGTCATTCAGGTTGCCTGGTATTTATATCAGAAAATATAAACCAGAAGGATGTAAAGTAATTTTCAGATGTAAAGTAATTTTGCTTTTCAAGACAGTTAAAAATTGGTTTGGAATAGGTTTTGACCTCTTTCACCCTCATAAAGCTATGATGCACACACAACTTCTTAGAGCCTTGGAACCAATCCATTACCCAAAGTGAAAAGCTCCCTAATTATTCTCTGCCCTGCAGCAAAAGTATCATTGTATTAGGGCTAGGGGAAAAAAAGCAAATTAATTTAAAAAAAAGTTTCATCTAATATACCAAGAACATGAATATTACTTTGAAGCCTTTTATTTTTTTAACCTGTTCAGATTCTCTTCCTTTAGTATTTGTAATCTTTTCATGATTACAGAGGTTTCTGTTTGAAGTTGTTTATGAGTCTGGGCAAATGGTTGCACAAAAGACCACACTTCCCTGTGCTGGATTGATTGCTATACTGCAATTATTCTAGTATGTTTTCATCAACAACTCGTTTAAAAAAAGAGCTTTCTTCAATTTAAAATAGCATATGATTGATAAGCACTCATTTAAAAACCCAGGTTTTCCATCCTTCTAATCTTTTCTAGGGAAGCCTGGTGAAAGAAGGAGTAGAAAATGCACTTCCCAGCAAGCTTGCCTGCTGTTAGCAACCTCCCAAAGCATATTAATAGGAGAGCAGGAGGAAGTGTTTGTTTGAAAGAGTTTATTAATATCTTTGATTTTAACAGACATGAGAAAGTGAGATGAACGGTGGAACTAGTAAACTTCTTAGCTCTCCATAAAATAACCAGTAGGACACAAGACCAAAGTTTACTTTTTTTTTTTGCAGTGGTTGCTTCTATCTCTCCAGCTGGCATCAACAACTTGGATTTCTATCATCTGAGTATCCCAAACTAATTCCGCTGGCTCTATTATAAAATGCCATTATTATCATGGAAGCAATTTTGTGTGGGATAAACATGATTTTCCCACTTTTCTGAACCCACAAATCAAGTTTTCAACACCTGCACTTTTTGATAGCTGAAGATTAGCATGAAATAGAAATGTGCAATAGATCTCCCCATTTGAGGTTTTATTTCTTCCTTTGTCTTTTTAATTATTTCACTGACTAAATATTAAATACCCAGAGGTGATCATAACATCCCAGATTCTTGACGAGCACCATTCTATGTTACTCAATCCTACTTTACCTCTGGGACCTCTTTTCTTTCATCATAAAAATCTATAAATGCTATCTATAGATTATTAGGTGAGAATTATATGTATTCCAGATATAATATAGACAATGCTTCTATTTCCTTATTTCTGGCATGGCAATTTGCCTCAATTCATACATTTATTTCTTGAAAGAATCTGAAGAAACTGTTTAGTTAAAAATTGGGATTCTCGTGATAATTTACTACTCATTCCTTGAGTATTTGAAGGATGAATCTCAGTTACCAGATGGACATCTTTCCTGGTTTTTATCCGGCTTCTCGGGCATAATGATCTAGCTTTTGATTTTTGAAAAGAAGATTCCCATGTGTAACAATGAGAGAGGGCCTGCAAACTTCAGAAGTTCTTCAGCTTTTTCAAAGGCTGGGTCAAGGATTGAATATTTGGTGTTCAGGTTAAGTTAAATCACCCTTGTCTTACAAAGACCAGGAAGGAAGGGGGTGGTGGTGAGTAACCCCGACATAAAAGGGCAGAGGAATTATTCTCACAGCAGTTTCATAGTAATTGAGAATCTTGTCAAACCTGCTTAAAGTTGCTATAATAGAAACCACAACTAGGACATGACTTTTTTTCTTCATGTATATCTAAGTCACGTTTTCCTTTGAAAATTCAGTTTGTGAGTCTTCCTTCCATCGATCCTTCATTTCTCCTTTCTCCCTTCCTCCTTTCCTCCCTTTCTCCCTTCCTCAGCTATAAAAGGCTGCTGTGTAAAACATTCTGGATACTGTCTTTTTAACTTGCTACATTTGGGCATGTATCAATTCTCCCAACAAAACTATTCTCTTATGAATCTGATTTTAATTTGGAAAGAGAACAACAAAAAAGTTTTTGAAGGAACTAGAGAGATTTTCACTTGAACCAAAGCCAACTTGCATACATATTCTAAAATTGAAGTCCAAATTTAATAGTTACACATTGCAGAGAATGCATCATTTATATTCCGATGTATTTTAATAAAGAATGAAAGAAAATATCATCTGGTATATTTTTTCCCTTAAATTATCTCTGGAGCTTGATTACTCCTCCACAATCAAAATCACATCTTAAATATGAATGATACAAAACAAGACTACAGCCTGAATCTGTAACAGAGGGATTTTAGCTGCTTGTTTAAAATGACATACCTAGCTATTCAGTAATCACTTTATAATAACCCCTTTCATTTCCAAATCTACTTAGCCATCAGGCAACGGCAAGGAAAATGCTGGCAGTGGTTTTTACAACTGCACATTAGTTTTACATTTCATGACAAGCTAATTCTAGAGAGTTCTAAAGACAGACAAGCATGTGTTCTTGCAATTTTCTTCTCTTTGCATGAGAGAAACATGCATCTTACTGATAAATGAAAAATAAAGGAGTGCAGACATATATTTTTCACTTCATGTTCATGTCAGTGACAATTGGCCCCCAAAAGCACCCCAGGTGCCATGGTGAATACTTAAATCAAGGGAGACTAACAGACCCTGATAATCAGCCTAAGTCAGGAGGGACTCTGACACAGTTCTTGAAGTGCTGGTAGTATGACAGTCAGGGTTTCAAAACACTTTCTGGATGAAAATTCTACTGAAAGCAGAACTTCTGGTTACTGAGTGTGCTGGTTATTATTGGTTTTTTTGGGGGGAGGTGGAGTAGGAGGCTTTAAACTAAAGCAAATATATGAAGCCTGAAAAAATATCTTTCACATCACCATGCAAATGGGAGAAAGAATAATTTTATTTTGACAGTGTCACATGAGCCACACTTATTTCCATGTGCTCTCACTCAAGGGCACAACTTTTAAAGATGCTTCTGGTTAAGGCTACAGACACATCAAGTGTCCTACAATCTATATACCTATATAATTAAATGGCTGAAATGGGAAAATTAAATATTATTGACGTTGGCTCTGCAGCCATTATTTACTCTAATTCCTTTCCCCACCTGGGAAATACATTTTTTAAAACGCTTTATGGCATAAGCTTTTAAGGTTGCCACGAAAATCACCTGGTAAAAATGACAAACCATGATATAAATCTGTTTGGCGCTTAGCAGCTCAATACTTGCCAGAAAAGCAGAGGCACAGATGTTGTTTATAATGCTGTGCAAAAAATAAATGGGAAATGCTATTTCCTAGATCAGTCTAAAGAAGATGTGGCAGGATGTTCTTGCTATCATTGCAGTCTACTGCTACTGACATTAATTCATACTCATTATCCACAAACAATCTTAGCTAAATTGGGAATCTAAAGAAGGACGTTCATGAACCTGAGCAACAAGACTTCATGGTCATCTACATTTGTGCCAAAAAAAAAAAAAAAGCATCACCTATTAATCCTAATCACTAACGAGGACTTCCCCCCTTAAACAGATATATCCTAATGTGTGCAATCAACTTGAGTCAAGGATATAACAGGAAATCAACTGAAGGCAAATTAAGCCTCAAATGCATAGAAATGATAAATGAGCAATACTCTTCCAAGCAACTCTTGAAAGAAACTTTGAACTGTTCCAATGTATTCACCTCCAAAATGAATGGAAACGACTTGATTTCCCCTACTAAGCAATTATGTCTTAACTGTTTTTAGCATCTGGCTATAAGACAGGATAAAAGAATGCTGGAAAAACTTGAAAACTTGAGATTTGGTTGGAAAAGACATACAAATGAATGACTTTCCTTTTTTATTCTGCAAAAAGACAGTTGCTTTTTTTTTTTTTAAATTTCCCTAGGGAAAAAGAGGGGAAAATTCACTACTCTTTTCAGGATTCCCTTGATTTCTCTACTTTAAATTCTCCCTGAGCCAATGACCTTTAACTAAGTACAATTTCTTACCTCCCAGCCAGAGTTCAGAGAAATTGCTGAATATTTTAAATTTAAAAAGGTGATCCCCTTCTACAGTCCCTTCACCCCACCCATCCCATTTCTTTTCTATACAGGTGGCAAGAGTCACCAATTCTTAGACAGGGGTTAGTATGAGAAAAGCAGATGAGGTTCAACAATTGGGGAATGGCTAAACAAATTGTGGTATGCTGTTGTGATGAAAGTTTATTACCCTTTAAGAAACAATGGGCAGATTAATTTTTTAAAATCTTGGAAAGAACTACACGAGGTGGTAAAGAGTGAATTGAGTAGAAGCAAGAGAACATTAGACACAGTTACATATTTAATATTTGAAGTATAATTGTGAATGTTCAGCTCCAGAGAATGAACTGAGAAGTGGAAACATGAAAAAAAGAATCTCTATATATTTGCCAGATGATGCCTTCTATGGTGTGGGGAAGCTTAGGTAGGGATGAATCAAAAATGAAAGAAAGGGGGGCAGCTGGGTGGCTCAGTGGATTGAGAGCCAGACCTAGAGACTGGAGGTCCTAGGTTCAAATCTGGCCTCAGACACTTCCTAGCTGTATGAACCTGGGCAAGTCACTTGACCCCCATTGGCTACCCTTACCAATCTTCTGCCTTGGAGACAATACAGTGTTGACTCCAAGACAGAAGGTAAGGGTTTAAAGTTTTGAAAAAGAAAGAAAGAAAGAAAGAAAGAAAGAAAGAAAGAAAGAAAGAAAGAAAGAAAGAAAGGAAGGAAGAAAGAAAGAAAGAAAGAAAGAAAAGAAAAGAAAGAAAGAAAAGAAAGAAAAGAAAAATAGATGAGATAATGCTGGTAATTAAAACATTTATTTATTTAAATATTTTATTTAGCCTAAACAAATAAACCCATTTATAGTCTTCCAGCTCTCTATAAAAGTTATGAGTTGTTATGAATATTATTGTTATTATTATTATCTTGAAACCACAAAGATACTTCCAAGTGAAGGTGGCTGGAGGGATTAAAAACAGTGGAAAAAGGTTTATAACCTTCCCTCTCTAAATACTTACAGTTAGAGGAATATATAATATGCTGTATATTATATATCTCTCTATAGGGCATGTATTACTAAATAGAAATAAGAAAATAATACATACTGACCACAGTGTAACAAAAACAAAACTAAAATGATTCATTGCAATGATCAATCTTGGTTACAGGGGAAAGAGAAGGAAATACACTTCTTTGCTCTCAAGAGAGAGATAATGCACTATAGGTACTAGATGATGTACATATTGTCCAATGTACTTCCTTTGTCTTTTGAGTTTTGCTCAAATGTTTCTTTTCTACATGGGAGATCAAAAGTATCCTCTATTGGGGAAAATCCTATGTTAGGAATGTTGAAAAACACAAAGTTATTAATTGGGGAAATGATCCATATATATTTACTTATCATTTTTACTTTTAATTTATTTTAATGCATAATTATGTGTTTTTTCTATCAAAGAATTCATTTTATAGATACAATGTATATTCAGATGGTTATGTGTTACTGTTTTAATAGTCAAACATGGAATCTAGTATTATAAAATTAAATCAAATTAGGCACACATTATGTGCCAGGCACTGTGCTGAGCACTTCAGAATCCAAAGAAAGGCAAAAAAAAAGTCACTGTTCAAAAGCTCATAGTCTAATGAGGGGGACAGGATTCAAACAACTATGAACAAACAAAATACAGATAGATAGGTGGAGAGAGACAGGGAGAGAGAGAGAGAGAGAGAGAGAGAGAGAGAGAGAGAGAGAGAGAGAGAGAGAGAATAAGAGAGAGAGAGAGAGAGAATAAGAGAGAGAGAGAGAAAACATGGATATGCATATAAACACACGATAAATTGGAGATAAAGAGGATGAATTTATATCTTTAAGGTGGAAGTTCGTATGTTATTAGTTTCATTAAAGAAGTTGACAAGAAAGGTACGGAAAATATATTAGAAAAAATATAATCCGTCTTCAAAAGTTCTCATAACCTCTAATGAGGCTTAATTTTCTTTTGCACAGTTTATATATCTACAAACCATTTAACAGACATTTGCAGCACTGGCGGTTGCATTTTATTAACTGCAGAGGCTTGTTTCTGAATAACAATTTTAGTGCTTTGTAACAATGCAAGTTCTTAAAAATCTCCNCCTCAGACACTTCCCAGCTGTGTGACCCTGGGCAAGTCACTTGACCCCCATTGCCTACCCTTACCACTCTTCTGCCTTGGAGCCAATAAAAAGTATTGACTCCAAGACAGCAGTTATGGGTTTAAAAAAAAAAAAAGATCTGACCTTTGATCCTTGTGAGCTCCTTCCAAATTATGAATGCTCAGGATACTGGAAGCCAAATACACAGAACAATAAATAACTCTCAAGGTGGGGAGAAACAAACAAACAAATAAATAACACTTTCAAGAAATGTGGCTTATTTAAGCTGTTTATTACTATTTCTTCACTATTGTAGTTTGATCATTATAGGTTACAAGATTATAAAACTATAGATCAGAAAATTTAGATTAGAAAATTTATCTTCATAAGTAGATAAATTAGATTCTTTAAATCCTAAAAACATTTGAATGTTACTTATAAAATTAAGAAATCCATTATTTCATGCTAAATATGTATTTTAATTAATTGCACTTAATTAAATATAAGTCCTTCATATTTAAGAGAGTGAATCAGCAAAATGACAGCATACCTCCTCACTAATTAAATTGTAAGATAATATATGAAAATGAAAAGAGAAGAACTCTTTAAACAAGTAAAAAACCTATTATCTGAGGCAGAAAATATTTTTCCTGATTAAGTACATTTCTGAGAGTCTGAAAAATTAGCAGTGATGTAGGAAAATAATTTTTTTGTTAAGTGGATAGAGAGGAAAAAAAGCTTTGGTTTCTTATTAGGGGTTTAATGACTTCAATTAAGAATTACATTAAATGATGGAGGGGTATGTAGTTAGCATCTTCACTTATAAACTCCCCATCTACCAGAACATGATTACCTAACAAAAGAATTCTGATAAGTTTTTTCCATATTAAAAAAACAAACAAACCTTAGCTTAACTAGATGTCCTAAGAGTATAGTAAGTCAATCTATATAGAATATCAGCCTATTACTAACCTGTATTGTTACAGAGATTAGAGAGATAATAGTCAGTAGAAAAGATAGACCCCAGTTCCTTCAGTTACCAGAATAGAAGTTGCCCATATTTTTTGCTTATTATTTGTTTTTAAGCCTGAAAGATTCTCTTTAAAGAGGAATAATTCTCATAAAGATAGGATTTCAGATTATCCATCTTGCTGGTTCAACAGTTTAAGCCATGTGTTCACACCTGGAGAAATAAAGTTCATCAGGTAATGAGGTTCATAACTTATGATTGATCCTCACTGCAAACAGACACCTGCACCCTGCTATGTAAATGTTATCACAAGGGGTACTACATTTACATCATCTCTCTGGTTCCAAACATGAATTGACGACAGCAAAGGAAATATCTAGAGATACCTAAGTCAAACACACATTTAAGGTAAAGCAGCCAGGAGCTTAAGGTCCCTTAAAATGAACTGAAGTGATTAAATTGGAAGATAAAAATGAATCAGAGGGGGGGAAAAACCTTGTAATATATAGAAAATATATGTATTCCTCCAGTGCAAACTTGTCCTAAAATTAACCAGAGTGAGCATTATCTCTAAGAAAGCATAACTATTAAATTGTGTAGAGCTAATGGTCTACAGAAATTACTCTGCGAATTTCCAGGGGGTCTAATTTCGCACTCCTCGGCTAAAAAATAAATTTGTTTGAAAGATACAGTCACAAAGCTGGTTTTTAAAGGGGACTTTTTACTTTTCATTTCTTTTTACCATTTTCTTTCTTGCACTTCACTTTCTAACTTTTAAGAATTAAGCCGTAACTAAAAGCATCCATAATCAAAGAAAATATCAACAGAAAAAAATCAATTAAAGACAGTATTTTATTAAGGGTCTAGTAAAAATTTTAGAGTTAATTATCCACATGAAATAATTAAGTACATGAGAATCATTTCTAAGAGTCATCAAATTTTGGAAGAGACAACAGAGAGCATTTTTTTCCTACCTTTAACCTAGACCTTAATGTAGGAATCCATTCTATATTATCTCACAAGTTACACATCTAACTGATGTTTCCAGTAGCAGGAGCCCCCAATCTCACAAAAACTTGAGGTCCTAACCCCACAAAACTATTCATTCTATTGAGTGAGTCCAAATCTTCTTTTTTCTAACCTTTGTCTGTTCTCTGGGGATAAGCAGAATGAGGCCAATATATCTTCTAAAGAGTTCTCAAGTATTTGCAGACCTAAGTTTCTTCAAACCCTTACTCATAATGGAAGTTTTAGATCTCTCACTAAAGTACTCAAATGTTCTGGAGCACATGAATATTATTATCTCCCTTAATCTACATTATTATCAGTTTATTTGTAGGGTGAGATGAGGCTTTTAAATAGAAATAAGCACATTGTTGATTGGCCACTGAGCAGTTTATAATCACCTAGTCAAATTAGGAGTTTACCTATGTAACAGAGATGATCAGGGAACACTATGATCTGTGGGATTAGGACATCCCTGATGAGGCATATCCCTGAAACTGAGGCTTTGAAGAGGTTCACTTACAAATGAGTCAAGATGAGCTGTGTTTTATAGACTATAAAAGGGTGCAGGGTTGGGGAAATTCTTCCTCTTTATTAAGATAAAGATAATACCTTTTGCATTCTGCATTTGTTCTGCATTTGACTTCCACCCTGGGGTAAGGCAGTAAAGGAAAAGTTACTTCTGCTTTAGATTTCTTTCCCTAAGTTTTTCCCAATCATTAGTGCAAGTGCCATCACTCTAAGACTACCCTCTCCTCACAATAATTTATCTTGTATATATGTCTTCCTTGGAAGTAGATGTTTGTCTCTTTTCTTCTCCTAGACCCATGTTGGTAGATCTATGGCATGCTTGTGGGAGTGTGCTGGGCGGGGGTGCTCCCTTTCCATTCTCTACACCTGCCTGAAGACATTTCTCATATCATCTGCCCCTCTGCCCAGCAGCCCAATAGGAGTGCTTCCTCCCTCCCCTGTATGGCCAGGGGCTCACAATGCAGTGTGAGGGTTGCAGTTTGGCCACTCGGTCTCCAAAAGGTTCACCATCAATGCCATAGATCATGAGCATCTTGAAAGCAGAGGATATTTTTGCCTTTTTTTTTATAACCTGAGGGCTTGACTCAATGCAATCACATAGTAGGTACTCGATTAATACTTCTTGATTTTACTAAGTCCAAATTTTAGAAGAGACAAATGAAGAAATAGGTGTTTCCTGGCCCCCAGATTACTTTGTGAGCTCAGTAGGTCCTCCACCAGAAGTTTACCCCAACAATTTCTCAGAAGAAAAGGGAACAAATACTAGCAAGATTTTACAATTGAAAAGATTAAAGAGCCATGATGACTCTACAGATTTAGGAGATTACTAATGTATATTAGAGGTCAAAAGAGAAAATGAAAATCTATTTAGTACTCCCACAAGTGTCTTGGAAATGTTTACCTCCTTGAAGAGTATACTAATAGTTAATAATAACTGTTGAATTGTTTTAAGTCTTTGCCAATATATGCTTATTCATCTTTGCATTTTAATCTTTTCTCTTGGAAGAAATAGTTGTCTTAAACTCAAAATTTACTTTGAATATTAAATACCATTTTCTAGGGGGGCTCTGTATATCCTTTGTTGGGAGAAATGTGAGCCACACCCAAACTACATTGAGATATCCTCCTGGAGTACCACTAGATGAGGGTCAATGAACCAGAGAGGTCAAGATCCTAACCAGCTTTTTCAAATAATATTCCCCAAGAACTGAACCTCATTTGTGTGCTTTCTAGAAGGGTGTTTTCTCTAGGCTGTGGGTGACCTTTATTAAGTCTACTTCACCATACTGACCTCATTATATAATTTGTTATTAAAGAGTAAAAATCTATCATCCCTCAACCTGTCTACCCTTTTTAGTGCCTCAGATCATAGAATCTTACTTATCCTAGCTTTCTCTAAAATTTTTTGAATTCTTGTGTCTTAATATCAAGTTAACATGTACAATTATCTTCCAAATTCCCTTACTAGATACTTATGCAACTCTAAGGTGATATGATTACTCTCCTCTCACATTTCTATCACTTCAAGACTACTTTGACTAAAATTAAATTCATGAGATCAACTCATTTATCTTCCCCTCCCCAAAAATAATTTCTGGAATAAGAGGGTCAGCAAAGAACTCATCCAAGTCCTCTGAAGCTCAATGAGTATAGTAATTTTTTTAGGAGCAATTACAAACTTTTTGTCAAAAAAGAAATCTTGCCAACATGGGACCAACTAATATGTTCTGTTTCTGTATATACATTCCCCTCCACTTGCTTTGAGTGTATTCTGACTGACCTTCTTAATGTTAGACAGATAAGATATCCTATCTCCCATCTCTCTTGACTTTGCAATAGCTATCTCCTACACCTGGAATTTACTCCTCCTCAGTCTTGCTTTCCACAATCCCTAGTTTCCATTCAGGCTCAG
Source organism: Gracilinanus agilis (assembly GCF_016433145.1). Lineage (NCBI taxonomy): Eukaryota > Metazoa > Chordata > Mammalia > Didelphimorphia > Didelphidae > Gracilinanus > Gracilinanus agilis. The sequence continues at coordinate 553,880,320 of NC_058130.1, read as the reverse complement.
TATAAGCACTTTATAAAGTTTTTCATGATCCTCCAGGCTTTTATACACTCCCTCCAATATTATCATCTAGCTCTTTCATATAATGCTATCAATATATACTTTGTCTCCTATAGTTATGTTGTAAAGTCCTCAGTGGCAAGCAAGGACTGTTGCATTTTTGTCATTATATCTCCATCACCAAACATAGATTCAAGCATATAGAAGGGGTCTGATAAATGCTTTTTTGATTTCTCTGGTTAATGACTTAAAATTTTTTTTGTAGTGTTAATTTCTTATTCAGTAAATTTATTTTGAATAAACCAATACCCCCTTTTCCCTATTTATTTTATGATCCACACTGTATTCCTTAATGTGTAGATTATAATTAGTGTTTCTAGACCTCATTCTCTTTATTTTCTTTCCTGAGACTTTCTGGGCATTGTCTGCATTTTTGTTCATCTTCTAAGGCATTTGATGTCCTCCATAGCATTCATTTAAACAGAATGAGAATAAATGTATGGATTTTTTTGTAGGTAAAGTCGACATATAATCAGTTGACAATATAATGAAATACATCAATTAAATAATTTTAATCAATAAAATCATTAGTCCTATTTTTATTTAAATCATAAGCAAGCTGTGGTATCTCATGGAAAATTTTTCATGTTATTCATTTACTCTCAGCTGTCTCAGAAATCTATATCCTTCACTTTTCCCTGTGTATGTCAAGTCCTTAATTCACAAAGAATCATAGAATTTTAGTACTGAAATGGACCTCTAACCATCCCCATATCTGAAGAAGGATCTACTCTACATTATATCTAAAGGGCTATTTCGCCTCTGTTCACAAATTTCTCATGGAGGTGAACTCACTACCTATCCAGACAATTCATTATACCTAGTACAAGAGGATTAAAGATCTATTTTTAAATTCCTTCAGTTTACATATAAGGAAATTATGGCCTAGAGTGATTCACTAAACTCATCAGTGAGTTAGAGAGATGTCTACTCAAAGCATGTTAAGGTTTCCTCCAGCAATAGGAGAGGATAAGAACAATTTATTCCAAAAGCCATGAAAGAAGGAGAAGGGCTTAGAGCTTGGTCAGACATTAAAGACTAAAAGGTCATCCACTACATCTCAGGTCATCAACATTCATCCATACTTTTGTCTTGCCATTGACTTCAATGGCTCTGGAAGAGAGAATGATGCCTCTAACTTTGTATAACTCTATCTCACCTAAATTCAATTCATGAGCAAGTCAAGACATGATGTCATTGGTCCTCTTCAAAAATGAAGGTCAACAACAGCAAAGATTTGCCCAAGATCACACAGGTGCTGACAGAGTCAGAATTCAAACTCAAGTCCTATAACTTCAGCATTTTTTGCTCTGAAGAATGATTGGATATTTCTAATTGACAAGAAGGTCTTCATCACTCTTAATGATAGTTTTACCCTAACTGAGGCCAATCAGAACAAGCCTAATCCCACTTCCATTAATAGCCCTTCCCTTCTCCATGATTCTCCAACTCATTCACCTGGTCCTAATGAGGATGCTAACACATGATCCTTCACCCATCTGATTATCTTCCTGTGAAGACTCTTCTAAAGTTATCCTTGCCCTGACTGCTTATCATTGCCCTTTTCTGAAACTTCTGCACTGTGAGTAGGGCACATTGCTCAGATCAAAGAAAAACTACCACTCACACGGTCACTATGGCATTTTCTAATACACTGATTCATTTTCGACAGTCAAGGTCATCTATACCATGTGTTTTATTCTTCTCTAAAATTAAAAGAGTCCTGTAAGCAGGGCAGGAACAGGGCTAGAGATAGCAGCATGGGGCATTTTTGATATAAAATCAGTAGCTCTTCTGAAAGGAACTGTCTTAGGACAGGAGATGAAACAGCATTCGTTTGCCCTGACTTTTTGCAGAGCTGGCCTGCTGTCCAGACTGCTTTGTTTCTGGCATTTCCATTAATTCCACGCATATTGTATTTGACAGAATTACTGCTGTGTTTGTTGACAGGGCCCTCTGGCCTCCAAACATCAAACACATGATGTCCCTATCAAACCTGACACCTGTTTTTCATTTCCAGACATTGATTTTCTACCTACTAGCCAACATATTTTATAGAAATAAACTGTTAGCACCATCAGCAAAGTATTGATTGCAGCAGCACTGAAATCCCTACCTGGAAATTTACAGCCTTAATTTCCAGTAGGTTACATCAGTTATCTTCAAGTGGATGGAGATATAAAAGAGTGATTAGCATGTGTTGACTAAATGCTCACTGCTAAGCAGCCTCCACAGCCCACACCAAAAGATTCAAATGAAATTAAACATTAACTAATTGCTTTAATAAGAGCTTCCAAGATAAACTGAAATGGCTAAGTTATGCATTGATTGTTTCCTCAAGAAAGATTTAACACTGAGACAATATGTGTAATCATTAACACAATGTGTGTAAAAGAAGTTCCAGAGAAAGAAAAATGAAAATGCCATCACTCAAGAATTGTGATTGATGAAATGAAGAAAGCTATGGGTACTTTAGTCTAATGCTGAGGAAAGAATGTCATTCAATTTCTTTGTAGTCTATTAAGTCATATAATACATGATGTATAACTTCTGATTTACCATGATTTATTACCATGATCAGACAACTCCCCTCTCATTCCATTCCCTCCCATTTGGTGTTTCCTTGATGGTCAGCCCACTAATTTTTATGCAATGGAAAGAACACTACCTCTAGAGCAGAAATGTCAAATATACAAACCACCACATGACACTCCCAAGTGTAGCTAGAACCGGATTAAAAGAAAATTGTGAAATACTTAACAAAATAAATAAAAATACCATTACATTTTAAAACTAAGTCAATATGTTGCCACAGGGATCCTCATGAATCACTTCATGGCCCCATTTCTATTTGAGCTGGATAACACTGGTCTTGGTATAAATTGTTCCCCTGTTACTTATCATCTGTGTGAACTTGGTTAAATCACATAACTTTCTCGGCCCATATTTCATCTTTAAAATATGGTTGAACTATGGTGGCCTCTCTATTACTTTTCAGTTCTAACCCATGCTTTTGCTGGAGGGAGGGTGGTCTTAGTGATACATGATTGATGTAGAAAAAAATGTTAGATTTTTAAATTATTTTGTTGATATATTTTATATCATCTACATTTTCCCATTATATTCTTCCCTCTAATCTCACACAGTCATCCCTTGTAATAGATCTTTATAAAAAGAAGAGAAAAAAGGTTTTTGTTTGTTTGTTTGTTTTGTTACGTAGCTCATTTTGCAGGATTTTTAAAAATGTCTTCATGATGACTGGAGTACTTCCATACACCCACATTTAAGAAAGCATGGTGTAATAGAAACCACTATATTTAGGGCCTGAAGACATTGGTTAGAATCTTGGCTCTTCCTTTCTGTGTGACCTGGGGCAAGTCACTTTATCGCCTGGCCTCAGTATTCTCAAACCTAAAATGAGGACCTAGTGACCTAATAAAGTTACCTACAGCTTTAATGATCAGTGCATCTATGGGTTATTTTTTGAAATGGCATAAATACACTTTCAGGTAAGCCTAGGGGTGGACATGTTCAAAGACAATAGTTTTTAAAAGCTATACCGTAGTGATGTTTTAGTCAGGGGACAAGACAGAATCTTGTTAGTGCAATAGAGTTTTATGTTTTCCTGTCCGCTTGGCTAAAACGTCGTAGGAAAATCCAGACCCAAGATAGTCCCTGAATAATTAAAAAGATTTAGATGAGGGAGGAAAAATAGGTCACCTTGACACGTAAGGGGAAAAAACTGTGTGTTCGTGTGTGTCTGTGTAAATGTGTATGGTGTATACAAAGTATTGCATTTGACTGAAGCAAAAGGTATATGAAGTAATAATTAATTGGAAGATGGATTATAAAAGGCCTTTGATAGCAGGCTAAGGAGTTGGCATTACATCCTATTTGCAGCAAGGAGCACTGTTGAGTTCCTAACATGGGTTTCTGGAAGATTAATCCAGTAGTCGCAGGTAGGCAGGTAGGTAGGTAGCACAGTGGATAGAGTGTCAGGCTTGGAAGCCGAAAGATCTGAGTTCAAATTTAGCCCTAGATACTTATTACCTATGTTACCCAGGGCAAGTTGCTTAACCCTGTTTCCCTCAGAAAATGCAAGCCACTCTAGTATCTTTGCCATGAAAACCCCAAATAGGGTCAAGAAGAATTAGGCATGACTGAAAAACGAACAACAACAAACAAGGAATATATAGAGGTGCACAAATGAATGAAGGAGGAAGACCCTCTGGAGTGTAGTTTAGCTGGCAGGGCTTAGGGAATGGAACACTGTTTGAACTAGAGTGCCAGGTATGAATGGAGCAAGGAGCAAGGTGGAAGTAAGGCTCACCTCTATGAGGCAGGCTTAACCTCTCCCATACCCTTTTCTCTCCTGTTTGTGAATAAATATTCTTTTTTTTTAAAGTTCATTTATTTATTTAGAATATTTTCCCATGGTTACATGATTCATGTTCTTTCTCTCCCTTCTCCTGGAGCCAACAAGCAATTAATTCCAGTGGGTTTTACATTTGTCATTGTTCAAAACCTATTTCCATATTATAATATTTGCAATAGAGTGATCATTAAAGTCAACATCCCCAATCATATCCTCATCAAACATGTGATCAAGCAGTTGTTTTTTTTTTTCTTCTGCATTTCTACTCCCACAGTTCCTTCTCTGGATGTGAACAGAGTTCCTTCTCATAAGTCCCTCAGAATTGTCCTGGATCATTGCATTTCTGCTAGTAGAGAAGTCTATTATATTTGATTGTGACACAGTGGATCCATCTCTGTGCACAATGTTCTCCTGGATCTACTCCTTTCACTCTGCATCAGTTCCTGTAGGTCGATCCAGTTCACATGGAATTCCTCCAGTTCTTTATTCTTTTTAGCACAATAGTATTCCATCACTAACAGATACCACAATTTGTTCAGCCATTCCCCAATCAAAGGGCATCCCTTCATATTCCAGATTTTGCCACCATAAAGAACGTAGCTATAAATATTTTTGTACAAGTGTTTTTCCTTATTATCTCTTTAGGGTATAAACCCAGCAATAGTATGGCTGGATCAAAGAGCAGGCAGTCTTTTAACGCCCTTCGGGCATAGTTCCAAATTGTCATCTAGAATGGTTGGATCAATTTACAACTCTACCAGCAGTGAATTAATGACCCAATTTTGCCACATCCCCTCCAACATTTATTACTTTCCTTTGCTGTAATATTAGCCAATCTGCTGGGTGTGAGGTGGTATCTCAGAGTTGTATTGATTGTGAATAAATATTCTAGAAGATGGAAATACCTTCCAAAGATGAAATCCAAACCTCCTTATCCTAAAAATTTTTTCTTACCCCTTTCTTCTACTGTCACCAGTTTCCTTTGGAAAATATGAAGTTTTCTCCTCCTTCCCTCCACCACACTTTCTGAACAAATGTCAATAAATCAATATCTTTATAACTCATCCTTAAAATAGCAAAGTTTAAAATATTTTCTAAAATATTCAGGACAGTAGATAGAGATGCAAAGCAGTGGCAAGTAGCCTAAAAGGGGTAAACAATGTTTTCTATTTATTTTGTATGCTTTATTTGTGCCTAGTAGTTTGATTGTTATCTTCTATTAAATAGTGAGCGCCTTGAGGGTAGGGACTGTCTTATGTCTTCCCTTGCATCTACAAAGCTGGCAGACAGCTCACTCTAAACTTTCTATTTGCAGATCTATTTGGTCTGAACATTGTGGTACCCTATGCCCCACCCAGGATAAAGCAGATCACCTGAAATTGCCTTATCATGATGTTTTATTTATTTTTTAAATTTTATAATAAAATATTTTTTCATGGTTACATGATTCATGTTCTTACTCTCCTCTCCCCCCTCCTCCCTCCCCTCCCCATAGCCAACACGCATTTCCACTTGTTTTTACATGCCATCGATCAAGACCTATTTCCATGTTGTTGATAGTTGCACTGGGGTGGTTGCTTAGTGTCTGCATCCCCAATCATATTCGCATCAACCCATGTGTTCAAGCAGTTGTTTTTCTTCTGTGTTTCTACTCCCACAGTTCTTTCTCTGGATATGGATCATGTTCTTTTTCATAGGTCCCTCAGAATTGTCCTGAGTCATTGCATTGCTGCTAGTACAGAAGCCCATTACATTCGATTTCACCACAGTATATCAGTCTCTGTGTACAATGTTCTTCTGGCTCTGCTCCTTTCACTCTGCATCAGTTCCTGGAGGTCTTTCCGGTTCACATGAAATCGCTACAGTTCGTTATTCCTTTGAGCAAAATAGTTTTCTTATCATGATATTTATTTATTTATTTTTATTTTCAGCTTTGGAAATCTAATACCTTCCCAGTGCCTTCAGTCTCCTCTGAACTCTGATTGGAGAGTGTATAATTGAACCACTCCCAAAGAATCTCTTTAATATAGAGGGCTGGAGTCGACTTTGTAGCTCATTGAAACAATTAATCAATCAATATTTATTAAGTGCCTACTATGTACTAGACACTATGCTAAATGATAGGGGAATACAAAGAGGCAAAAGACAGTCTCTGCCTGCCCTCAAAGAGCTTCCGCTCTATCTCTCCTCTTTACATTTTAAGTTCTGCTTGGTCTGAACTCCCAACAATATGGTGGCACTGTTGCATATTCCTGGAGACCCCACCACCACTTCCATATTTTCTTGCTTCCTTTTGTGTGTTCCTTTTCCCCATCAGATTTTAAGCTCTTTGGAGGCAAGCAGGGATTAGCTTTTTTTTTTTTTTTTAAATAAATCTGTGTCCCTAGTGATTAGCACAGTGCCTGAGACACAGCAGCCTTTTCATAAACGTTTATCAAATTGAATTAGCACATAGCAGGTGCTTAATAGAAATTTATTGTTTGGCTAATCAGAAAGAGTTTGGGGACAGGGAGAAAGATTAAAAGACTATACTCCACACTTCTGTGAAAGGGCAACCTTAGGGCTCACATCTGGTCTTATCTGAAACTGACAAAAATTTTTATTTACCTATTAAGATTTTTTTTTCTGATTTTGAGTTATTTTCTCATTTAGAATTGTTTTAAAAGCTTTCTCTAAATGGTGAAGACCCTTACTGCTTTTTGAACTAAGGAAGGAGTCATTTTTTGCACCTAAGAAATAAACAGGTATTTTATGCATGTGCACACAAGCACACATATATTTGCCTGTGAAATGTGTTAGCAACAAATGTGCACAATCGGTATAAATGGGAGTTTCAGATGACTTATGAAGGTTATTATCTCACAAGTGTGCATATTTCCATATAAAATATATCCCAGAAGAATGTAAAAACCTAATAACTCACACATGCCAAAATTGCAAGGACTTCCATTTACTTAAGGGATAAATTTCTCATTCTAGAATATAAGAGATTTCATTATTACTTCATCTATGTAGATAAAAATTGGACAGCAACCTGAACACAAAATACATTTTTTGTCATCTAACCTAGTTATATTTTGATAATAAAACATTGAGCTATTTTCTGTCATTCATGGTCTACAATTCTGATCTTTTAATCACGATATCAATACTTAATGAATTCTAACAGTGTTTTCTATCTAGTGTTGGTGCAACAAGTAAAGCTTACTTTTTCTAATAAAGAAATGTCAGTTCCTATTATATTCTTGAAATTAAGAATTGGGTATTCCTATTTTCATGTGCATTTCTAATATGAAAATATATTGATGGATATCTACTAGATCCTCAATTAATATAAGCAAATTTAATGTGCTTCTTATAAAATATAATTTGGAATTGGTTGTATGAAATTCATTTATTTCAAGCTTTAAGTGGATACTAAAATCAAAATTATTCTTTTAATAACTAATAGAATTACTAATTGAGATTTAGCCATTAAGTGATGATTTCTTTTTAACTTTTAACTTCTGAGTATTGGCTTATAGGTGGAAGAGTGGTAAGGGTGGGCAATGGGGGTCAAATGACTTGCCTAGGGTCACACAGCTGGGAAGTGTCTGAGGCTGGATTTGAACCTAGGACCTCCTATCTCTAAGCCTGACTCTCAATTCACTGAGCTACCCAGCTGCCCTCTAGGTGATGATTTTTAAAATTCTGTTGAGGACAGTTCATGAAAGCATATACTTACGCAATTAAGGATGGAAGAGTCACATAAGTGAAATCTCAGATCCCAATAGGACTGAGGTATGAAATTCCCACAAAGCTAAGAATTTTTGACTCTGCCATTTCTAAGAATACAAAAATCTAGGAGTCAGAGATCACAACAATAGGGAACATATCCTTAAAATGAGAAGTTAAAAATCAGAGATGGAGCCAGTGTCCTGATCTGCTGAATACTGTTAGTTATGAGATGTGTTATCTGAGTAGGCAAACTTATGACAAATATAAAGCAAGCTATTTTCCATCTATGCAAATAATTTCCTTTTATAAAAAAGACACTAAAACAATAGTCACCCTAAAACCGAAGTGCTTCCAAAAGATTAAATCATAACTGGAAGTTTGGTGGAATTTAGAAGCCATGTAGAAACCTTGTCACCTTTTACACAAGAAGAAACTGAAGCACAGAGAGTTTAAATGACTTCTTTCTCCAGGTCACAGAGGTATTAAGCATCAGGAATTAAACCCAGATCCTTTGACTCCAGAGGCAGTGCTCACAATGAACTACAGTTTCCAGAGTTCAAGATAATCACAAGCTATCACTAAGATTCTTTTGAGTAAGGGAAATAGATAGTGAATTCAGAAAACTAAGGAGAATAAACAATTTGGGCAGAATATATAAGCCATTTTCAAACACTTGAAGTATTATCATGAAGAAAAGGGATTAAACTTATTTTATGGAAATGCAGAGTACTGTACAAATGGACAGAAATTATTAGAAAGTAAAATTTGATTCCAAATAAGAAAAAGCATGGTAACCTTTTATTTATTCATTTTTATTAAAGGGGAGGAGACAGAGGGAGAGAGAACATAGTATCAAAATTATGATTTCTCATGGTGAAAGGACTACCAGTGAAGAAAGTCCTGCTACCAATACAGATTGTCAAGTGTTCTGTAATTTATGGGCTAACTAGAATTACATTATGACCTCATTTTATGCAACCAATATGTACATACCCATAAGTTGAAAATCATGCCTAGTAGAAACCCCATTATTTACTAAGTATTTCTCATACAAATGTATCTAGGCACACTGATTTTTCTTAGGTTTATCAGAGCCACCATTTTCACTACTCATACTTTGGGGCCATTGTTAATAACTAAATAGCATTAATGAAACTGAGATGCACTGCTCTTGATGTAGATGTTGACTTGTTACAAGTGAGAACTCCTGGACAAAGAATGATGTCAGAGTTAATGTTTGGTGCACAATAATGTAATTATTCATATGAACACTTCTCAGAGTGAGAATGAGCATGATTGGGAAAACTGCTGTGAGACTTTATGCTGCTTGGGAAAATGACGTGGATTAAGCATATCATTAAAATAATTTTATGCATTTTCCTGACTTTATAGTTTTTCAATTGCCAATTGCAAATACCTGAATTCATGTGGGTTGAGTTCATGTAAACGAGGTCCTACTGTATTTGCAGCAGGGAGGGGATAGGTGACTGGCATTTAACCACAGAACTAGTACATGTCAGAGGTGAGTCTTAAAGCTAAGTCTTTCTGATCCAAGGTTCATTGGCTCCCTCTCCATGACATCACGTTGTCTCTGTGTTGGGCCTGTTCATAATGGAATGGATTCTCTTAAAAAGCAGTATGTCAAAATATAGACAGTAAAATCTCAGGATAAAGATGCATTTGAGGAAAAAAGTTATAAATAAAATCACTTTATTGGGTGGTAGGTTAAACTAGATGACCTCTCAGGAACTATCCAGTTCTTATATTCCTTCATTTAGCCCTATCATTCTACAATTGATGAGAGTTACACTGTAGGACTAATGACAGGATGTAGTATTTCCATCTTATATAACTCTATTCTTCCCAACAACAAACTTAGGAGTCAATACTGTAATACAACTCTGGCATTACAATGATATAATCTGTTGTACTCGCAAGATGTTTTTATTATTTTTAATAGCTACTGATAAGTTTCTCAAAGGTCCCCTCCAGGCTAATTTTAGGACTGATCAAGACAAGAATAAGGCCTGGGCTCTTCTGTACTTACAGCAGGGGCAGAGAAGTTGCTAGGTTTGCTTCCTTCTACCCATTTCACACTTTCTCTGTAGACCTACCACCTAAGCAGCCCAGCTCTCTACCATTAATTGTGTACAGTTTGCACAGTGAGCAAAGAAAGTGAAAAGAAGCTTTAGGAGCAATGTTGTACCCCAAATGGCCAGACAGAAGGGTAGTGGGATAAAAATGTTTGACAATTACTGTGTGTCAAAGGGCAATTAGTTGAACCTCTTTGAGCTCAAGATTCCATATCTTTAAAAATGGACATGCCAATAATTTCACTACCAGTCTTAGAGAGCTGAGATAAAAAGCGCTATACAAATGGGTTATTTACCGTTTTCCTATTGTTACATTATTTTGCTTTGGAGGATTTATGGCAAGTCATACATAAACACTGAAAAGGATAAGAAGGCATGAATAGAATTGTATGCCTGTGGAAGAAGCACCCATACTGATGAGATAAAATATTCATAAAAGTATGTTGTCAATCAGAATGATAATAATGATGGTGATGATTCAGGTCAGTGGTATTATAAGAGCCCAGCCTGACTAGTGAATTTTGGGGACCTCCTCTCTTTCTTCCTTCTCTTTAGACTATATGTTGATCATCTCTTTACCCTCACTCATCTCTTAAGGTATACAAAACTAGATATTCAAACTCTTGGGTCTACTACCCTTTCCCAATAACCACTGGTTTAAGACCTTCTGCCCTGCTATTGCTCTCTAAGGTACATCAGGAAGGATCTTGTGCCCTGTTGCTTTGATTAGAAAATCATTAATATGTATTTTCATCCTTCATTAGAATGTAAGATGCTTGAAAAAAAGGACTATAAGGATTTCCCATTTTCATCCTTAACACAGTTCAATTTGTCATTCAGTGCCACCAGCAGCCAACTTATAATTATTGTCCCTGCTCACTTCTATACATAGATTTGACCATAGAGATATTAAAATATACATTGAGGGCAATGCTATAAGATACTGGGTGGAGTAGGTTGCCTGCTATACTCTGATGCTCTGTACATTCACAAGAATTAGAATAGCTGCCAATGCTCTAATAGTCTTTTGTGACTTTTTACCTATATGTTGAAAATGGCAGTCAGTGATTTGTAGGCTAGTGAGCTAAGAATGGTTTTAGCATTTGTAAATAAAGTTTTATTGTATTTAAAAATAAAGCCATTCTTATCATTTTTGTTGTTGTTCAGTCATTTTTCTATCATATCTGACCATTCATGACTCCATTTGGGGTTTTCTTGATAGAGATACTAGAGTGGTTTGTAATTTCCTTCTCCAGCTTATTTTACAGATGAGGAAACTGAGGCAAATAGGGTTAAGTGACTTGTCCAGAGCCATACAGTTAGTGTCAGGCTAGATTAGAACCCATTATGACCAGTCTTTTTTTAAAATAATTTTTTAAACCCTAATATCTTTTTTATATATCCTTCTATATTAATTTTATTTGTTACAGGGATAGGCAATGGGGGGGGGTGTTAAGTGACTTGCCCAGGGTCACACAGGTAGGAAGTGTCTGAGGCTAGATTTGAACCTAGGACATCCTGTCTCTAGGCCTGGCTCTCAATCCATTGAGCCATCCAGCTGCCCCCATGACCAGTCTTTTTGCTTCCATGCTTGATGGTCTATCAACTTTACTACCTAGCTGCCCATTCTTAGCTAGCCCTCAAACAAAAATAGATGTTGGCCTGTTGGCTGTAGTTTGCCAACCCTTATCCTAAATAAATAATATAAAAATGCAATAACCCACAGGATATGGTCTCACAGTTAAATAAAATTTCTGTCTTTTTTTAATGGAATACCATATGCTTAGTTGGAGGACTAAATGAAGCCTACAACAAAATAAAAGCAACAAAAAATAGCTCATACAAGCTAAGAGTATTGACAAATAGTTTATTTTATAATATTTCTAAAATTGGTAAAGAAATGCAACTTTAAAAATGCTTCTTGCAATGCATTATGGTAAATATGCAATCTCTTTTCATTACATTGGAAGATTCTTGAGAGCAGGAATTGCTTTTTGCTCCTCTGTATCCCCATTGCTTAGAACCTGTTATATAAATAGGTCCTTTGTAAATGCTAGTTGACCTAATGACTAACTATATAAGTATATGCGAGCACACACACACAAATATACAAACATACAGATACATACAAGCTAAGAAGGTGCCTAAAATCCTTTGCTGGACAGAAAGGAAATCTTTTGGACTTCTAATTAAAAAAAAAAGAAAGGAAAAGAAAAGGTTCTTCACCTCTGTTTCATTCCTACAAAGAGAATAAACTCGATAAAGCCAGAGGTATTTGATGAAGGTGTCACAGTGATTCAGGAGACCCAGAAGCCTTCTAAAAATTAGTTCTATACTTTACAGTCTTAACTTTGTAGTCCTTGTTAAGTATGCTGTGTTAAGTACAATGTTTCCAAGTTCTATCCTTATCTCTTTTGTGCAGAATCAATACACACGCACACACACACACACTCACACAAATGCACAATGGATGCTCATTTTGCAAAACAGCTGGTGGTTTTCATTTCAATACCACTTAAGAATCTAACCTTGAGCTAGTGACGTTGAGAAAAACTGTAGGTTTGATGTCAGGTAATATGGGATATACTAAAATGGGGAAATGTATAGGAATCAAGTACTAAGAAGCTAAGCAACAAGACAGATGATTAAGCCAGGACACACAAATAGGGTTAAAAAAAGTTTCTTCTTCACAGAGAACATCCATTTTTAATAATATCCTTAAAAATCTCATGGGTATATAAATCTTTTTAAAAAGAGTTTTCACCTTGCTAAGCGTTCATGACAAATAAGAAGTAATCTAGTTTCCTTCCTGAATCACAGATTTCTCTCACAGTAAATCTGAACCTTCACAGGATGGAGGAAAGAATCCTTGATTCAATGTGCTATAAGTTAAAAACATAAACCTGACTATGAGGAGAAGGAGGGAATTAAGCTTTCCTCTAGCCTTTTTAGCTATGAAATTTATACAGAGAGACATCTAACACTTAATTTGGTCAAAACCGTGAAACCGTGATAATTTGAGCAGGAGCATGGACGAGGTTCATCTTTGATAACATCTATCTTTGAAAAGGGTCTTATTAAGCAAATCATTATTTCTAAGAAGGTTGTTTAAAGTAAATTTCAATAGCTGAAGCCACTTAATGCTGTAATTACTAATGATTCTTTTATATCTATGTATTCATTAAAGCAAGTCTTCAGGACTTCTCCTAGGCAACAATTTTTTTTGGCCACTAGTTCTAGGTCAAAATATAATTTCAAACAAAATCTGGATAATTTAGAATTCTCACAACGACCTTTTTTCCCCCTATTACTCTAGATTGTTGAAGTTGTACTATATATACATGTTTGTTATCTTCAGAGCTCATCATTTATCTATTCAGGATGTATACTATAAAGACTTCTTATTGCCCAGCTACATCTGACATAGGTCTAGAATGATTAGTGTAAAGCTCTAACAGCTGACACCACTGGTTGGGAGGAGGGGAAAGAGGTGATCTCTTAGCAATGTACAGAGAGATAAGTGAAAGGACTTCCTATAGAGCAGTGATGTTAAGCTCAAATAGAAATGAGGGGCACTAAACCATAGAGAAGGATCTCTGTATTGATTTAGAAAACCATATACTAACATTATCTATATTCTATTGTATTTTCATTTATTTTGTGAAATATTTTCCAATTACATTTTAATATAATTCATGTGCCATTGGGGACTATTATGTGGGACTTCAGTGCTATGAAGTATAGGGAAGGAAATTTTTATAAAAGTTTCCCTTTGTTCCTATTATTTTTATAGGATCGTCCATAATTAATGGTAAAGTAAAATTTCTGAAATGATGGTTGAATAGATGATTGCTTACCATATCAGGAACAGGGGAGAGATAATATGGGAGGGAGGGAAAGAAGGAAAGAGAGAATTTGGAATTCAAAATTTAAAAACATGCTAAAATTGTCTTTACATTTAATTGGGGGGAAATATTATTTTAAAATGATGATTAAAGTATTCTCTTTAATGACAATTTTTCAGAGTTAGTAAAAAGGACTCTGGAGGTTTCAAAAATTGTGTATTTTTTCAAAGTTTGGGGAAATAGAAAATATGAATCTCTTGTAAGAGTGGGTGTTTCACCCTGCTTCAAACAATGGAGGGCCAGACTTCTTGAATGAATCAATCAAAAGCAAAAACTATATGGATACAAGTAATAAACAATGGTATTATATCATTCAATTAAAATTATGAAACAGATTTATATATAGGTCCTTAATCAATCAGGGTAGAAAAAAGCACTATGATCATTGTATGACATCATGTAAGAAATGTACTGAGATTGGATGAATGTTGAAAATACTTCTGAATATTACTCTGGGCAAGAATGAGGTGAAGTTTTTCCTCAGGATGATTCCAGTAAGAGCTGTCCAACATTTTCTCATTTACAATAGTATTATGCCAGAGTGAGTACAGTGATAGATGTCAGAACTGCCATTGGCATTCTCTCTCTCTCTCTCTCTCTCTCTCTCTCTCTCTCTCTCTCTCTCCCCCTCATCCTATATGTGTTTGTGTGTTTGTTTGTCTATCTCTCTGTCTCTGACTCTGTCTCTGTCTCTCTTGCTCTTATATAAGATTTATGTTAGTTTTCCTCTAGTGTCTAAACCAAGCATTCTTCACATAAATGATGCCAAATCATTGTTTGTAAAATTGACCACAATTTATGAAGAAAAACAACAAAAAGATAATTAAGTTTAGAGAAATTTAAGAATATTTAGCAATGCTCTTTCCTTATATATAACATAGATACACAGATGTTAGACTAAGGAACAAAGGTCAGGATAGAAATGAGTTATAATTACAACATGAGAAATTGAAAGGCTTTTCGACAGGAAGATTCATTATGATGGGGAAAACTTATGGGAAATCCTTCTCGAGAAAACTTTTAAAAGGTAATCAGAGCTCATCCATGTGCTTAGGTCACTTTAAAGGTGTTAACCCCCTATGCTGAAAGACTTGAAAATACAACCTCTTTTCAAGTCTCTCTAAAAATTGTTTTGAAATGATACCTTTCTATCAAGAAGCATAAGCCATGAATCATCTTCTTATAGAATCACAAATCACCTTAGAGGCCACCTAGCCTAACTCCCTTAATTGATACATGAGAAATCAGGCAAGAGAAGATAACTGATGTGTTCAAGGTCACAAGGGCAGTAATTAAAAGGGATTAGATTTGAAATCAACTCCTCTGACTCTCAAAATCCAATATATTTTCTTTCTTTTCTTTTTTTTTTTTTAAACCCTTACCTTCCGCCTAGGAGTCATTACTGTGTATTGGCTCCAAGGCAGAAGAGGAGTAAGGGTAGGCAGTGGGGGTCAAGTGACTTGCCCAGGGTCACACAGCTGGGAAGTGTCTGAGGCTAGATTTGAACCTAGGACCTCCCGTCTCTAGGCCTGGCTCTCAATCCACTGAGGTACCCAGCTGTCCCCTTCCAATATACTTTCCACTGTACTATGTTGTCCTCTCTTACATTTACTATTTATCTCAGAACATAGACTACATGTATTTCCATTACTTGTATTGAAGGTGAGGAAACTGAGGAAAGCATAAAATAGGAAGTCATGACAATCATTATATTACCTAATTTCCCTGCCAGTAAAATTTATGAAGGAATAAGAATAATTACTATTTTCAAACACTTACTTTCCATCTTTGTAGCAATTCTAAGACAGAACAACAAGAGCTAGGCAAATTAGGTTAAGTGACTTGCCCAGGGTCACACAACTAGGAAGCATCTGAAGTTAATTTCAAGCCAGGTCCTCCAGACTCCAGGCCTGGTTCTCTAACAATTATGCTACCAAGCTACACCCAGAATATTAATCATTAACAAAAAATTGTTAGCTTTGCAATTCTGAATTATTTATTTCAAGCACAACATTCTGAATAGATGCATATGTATAAGCAAACAATTCTATATGACAATCTAAAAGACATTAGCTTCCCTTGCCAATTACAAAATATCTTCTAAACTCTTGAGTGTGATGAAGGAAACATTAGATGATAAAGTAAAATAGATTTGCCCATGAAGTCACCAGCAGAATATTTTATTGTGTTTAAGAAGCAGAGCGATAAACCACTACTATGTGAATTATTTTTGCTTTCCTGAAGAATCCTTAAAAACAATGATGTCATTTTGATAAAAAAAAAAAAAAAAACAAACTTTCATTTCTTCTTCATAAGTAGCAGATGTCTATTTTTGCCTGGAGGAAAAGCTTAATGTTCTGTGACAATGGAGGGGGAAGGGATAAACAATAGCAGATCAACTTTTCTTCTTTGCTAAAATTGTCACTCATTTTTTAAAAACGGTGTTCCCTTCAATTGCAAAATACAACTCAACTAGAACAGCAAGAATATCTCATTTACAAAGGGAGACAATAAATTATCACTGAAATCTTTAATATAATTGAATTAGATTTCATTTATACCTTAACCACTGTGTTAAATTTTCTATGAATATTATTCCAGGGTTCAGAAGTATGGAGCCAGTAGGGACAATAAAGTTTCTTTACACTATCTATTTCAGCTCCTTCATTTTACAGATGAGGAAACTGAGGCCCAGCTAACTGACTTGTTCAAAGTCATAGATATAGTAAGTGTCAGAGGAAACACTCAGATTCAGATCTTCAAAAAAAAGTGAATGGAATATAAGATCATTTAAGCTACACTATAAAATGTGAATATACAACACAAATCTATCATTTCTAATTAAACTAAATGGTTTACTAAGGAATATAGTTGTTGCTGTTATTCTTTTAGGATAATAGTCTAGAAAACAAATCAAAAACGAAAGCAATAACAAATAATTTTAGAGAAAAATAACTTTGAGCGAATGCTCAAAAAGAAAAATAAACTACCCAAACATACAAGTACACAGACATATTCATGCTCATATAAAAGAAATCTTTTCCCTCTGTGAACTACAGTATGTGGGCAACACATATCTTTTTCTTATATATTAAATGCCTTTTTTTTTCCTCCTTTACAGACCTCACTCCACTGGACCCACACACTGAGGCTGTCATTCATATGTTAAGTTTCAAAGGAAAGCTGTAAGCCCCTCAATCAAAGGATCTTTGTTGTTTTAGGAGAAAAGATACATTGGACACATTCTGCTTGCAATTGCCAACCAACTTTGAAATAAGGAGAATTCCTTTGGCACACTGGTGCTAGGATCATTTTTTAAATTATTATTCTATATAATTGTTCTAGAAGGCCTCCAATGTCCCCCCTCTTCCTCTGGACTTATGATCTTTCTATTTTTAACCTTTTTTAGATTTGATTGACTTTTTCTGAATTTTGCCCTATATCTCTAAAACAATAAAAATTTCCTCCTGTCTCCAAAAATTAATTCATAAATAATTGTATTGGTGGACCTAGATTTTAGGACTACGTAATACCTGGAACCATGACTAACTCCTGAATGCAGAGACATTTATAGTTAGATGTAGGAAGCAAAGTGGATTAGGAAAACTTAGACGGGTCTCTTTTTCATATTAAGAAAAATCCTATAGACCCAGAACATAGCAATAAGTCAATTGTATGTGGATATGTATGAATGTATACCCATATATAAAGATGGATCTTCTTGTTAATGAAGGACTTTGAGTAGATACAGGGGAAATGAGCATTTCAATTCTATGGAAAGCTCCCATTCCATCTCATTTAACCAATCTCAATGCCAAAAGATCTGGGGGAAAAGGTTAAAAAGTAACACCTTGCTTCCCCTCAAGTTACTGCCCTAAAACTGCTGTGAAACCAGGAAAACTGGTGAAATTTCATCCATATAGGTCAGAGACAGCTGTATTAAAAAGAAGAACTGATCAGTCATCATTGTTGCTACCTCTCTGAAGATAAGTATGGAATATTATAATTATGCATGCTTGTGTGAGAATTTTCCATCTACATCTTTGACGGGCTGTCAGTCCATGAGGTAGCTTTGATTAAGCTCCTACCTTGTGCCAGACCATGAACTGAAACAATGGAGATATAAAGAAAAGCAAAAATAAAATATCCCTACTTTCAAGGAGCTCCCAGTCTAGTATAGGAGAAAACATGCAAAAACAAACAAACAAAACTATGCACAACCAAGACACATAGGCAAGATAATTTGAGAGTAGTCTTAGAGGGAAAGTCCCAAGTTTAAGGAAAACTAGGAAAAGCTTCTTGCAGAAAAATAAAACTTTAACTGAGGATTGAAGAAATCCAGGAATGTCAGAATGTAGAGATACAGAAAAAAATTCTAGGCAGCAATAGTTTTAGATGAGAAAATGCCAGAGAAACACTCTCTGAAAGAGATATGATATTTTATGTAGTCTTTAAACATCTCCCTCTTCCTAGCTGCATCCATGTCTTTGCAGCAGCTAGCTGGAGCAGTAAATAGAGTGATGGGTCTGGAATCAGAAATTTGAATCTTGTTTTGGATATTTATGAACTACATGGTCTTGGGCAAGTCACTTAACTTCTCTTCTTACTTTTCTTCATTTACAAAATAAGGATAATCATATTTATCTAATGGGGTTGATGTGAGAACCAGATAAGATTGAAGTTAAGTAATTTGCTTAAGGCCATATGTATATTAAGTAGCAGGCCCAGAAACTGAATTAAGGTTTTTCTGAACCTAAATCCAGCATACCATCCATAGTACTTCCCCACTTCCCCAAATAGGGCTATATTGCCCAAACAGAGGAGTAGAGTTAAAAATGTATATTAAATTAAATTATTTCCTTCTAACTGTAAATCCACATGTGTTTGTACTAAGCTAGAAATTTCCCTCAGAGCTCATCTACTCATGAACTATTTCTGTATTTTGAGGATGTATAGGTTCAATTCTATAACACTTGAAAGAATGAATATAAAATATGGAAAAAAAGGAAAAACACAAAGAGTAAACGTTGGGAAGGGGGAGAGAGATTAACCCACAACCTCAACCTTACTGGTGGTGCCACTTCAAAATATAGGGAATGGTGTGACCAAAGTGTGTTTTAGTCCCCAGGACTGACGTGTAAAGCTTCACCCAATCCAATAAATATGAGAAAAAATGGAATTTCTTCCTTAAAACCCTTCATGTATCTTTTCTCCTTCAACACTTGAGCAGCTGGAATGATGTGTATATGCATAAATATGCTTTTAGAAATGAATATTACATTTCTAGGGACCAGATGGTACATCTACAGTAGGTTAAAACATTCTGTTACAGATGAATTCCTAATTTTGAGATTATCTTTTCAAACAATTAAATATTTTTAAAAAGATAACCCCTGAGTTCCACATTCATCTTGAGAAATAGCCATTTAAAATACCCTTTCAGAGTATGACAACATTCCTAACTTGGACTTAACTGGAAAAGGGTCATTTTCTGAAAGTGAGGTGGACTGCTATTCCTACTGATATTCTGAGGTTTTTTTTTTTTTTTTTAACCTAAATTAACTATAAAAAACATTATAATAATTAAGGTAGATCCTACAAAAATGCAAACTGCTAGTGGTTCAAGTTCACCCATCAGTTTGCCTAAGTTTCATCTCCCAGAATGTTATTCAAAGTGTTGTAAGGTATTTCTCCTTAGATATATTTGAAGCTTGCCTTAAAACTTGAATGATGGTTCTAGTTTAAGACTGCAATCTAGAGGGGAAGCAAACTTTATTTGATAAAAAGCAATAGTGTGAGTAGCATAATCTTCTCTTAAAAACAAAATGAACCAGAAAACAAATGTGGTGGTGTCTGTGGCAAGCAATTTTTCATTTTGTTTTGCACGCACTATCTGTTTGGATTGGGCTATCCTGTTAAGGCAGTGACTGGGGTCAGAACTGAAAGAACTGTGCCCCATGGCCGTTCTTGACATGTACAAATTGTATGCCCTTTCACACTATGATTTAGTCAGTGGTAGATAGTCTAAATAATACATTCAAGCATGGATTTATTGAAAAGAGACAATTTCTGCAGTTCAGTGAGCTTCTCAGAATGAGTGCTGCAGATGAACCTATACAATACTCTTGGACAGGGGTTGGCAACCTTTTTGGCCATGAGAGCCATAAACTCCACATTTTTAAAAATGTAATTTCGTGAGAGCCGTACAGTGCTCACAGTGCGCGCTACTGTAACAGCGCCTGAAAAAAAATTGACTTTATGGCTCCTGTAGAAAGAGCCAGGAGATGAAAAGTAAAGGACAAAGATGGGCTAAGCCCTTTTCTCAGAGGCACCAGTTGGCTATCAGAGCATGAGAGGAAATATCCATAACTGACAATTTTCCTTGGAATTTATAGCAATATATTAATGGAATATGCCATAAAGGGCACATTAGCACGAGGAAAGAATACCAGTTGTTTTTCACCAACTATTTCTGACCTGTTTCCATATATTCAGTTTCTATACTAACCATAGGACTTGGTTGTATGCAAATGTATGGAAAAACTATAGTTTTCTTTCTAGAGGCTAGAGTTTTTAAACAGAAAACAATTTCTCTTGTAATCTGATCTAGCACACACATTATTTCTCACTCTTTTACATTTCATTTAGCAGTAAACAACTGAGACATAATTTATCTATAGGAGACAATTATCCTAACAGTTCTAATTATCTTGTAACACTTGCACTTTTTAAACTTAAGAATGTTGGTATATAAACGTTCACTTTCTTTAATTTTTTTAAAAAGATGATCATCTAGATAGACTAATCCTTCAGAATGTCAATGTTTTGAAAATGAGAAAAAGCAACAATATTTGAAATGTCAAAATATGAATAATACAATTTTTGTCCAAAGAAGTGCTTAACTACCATAAATAACTAAATCACAGGTTTTAGCAAAGTCGCTTACAATCAATTTCTTTCTAAATAAAATCAAAGATAAATCTAAATGTCAACTTTTTAAGTATTTACATTTTTCTAAACTTGGTTTCTTTTTATTACCTTTGTTGAAAATGGGAAAAACCAAGAATCAGTCAATAAACATTTATTAAGCACTACTTTTTGCTAGGCATTATGCTGAGTATTAGGCACATACATAAGAAAAAAGAAAGACAACTTCTGTCCTCAAGAATATTATAATCTAGTGGGTGAAGAAAATAATACATAAAGTGAAGATGGAAGGAGGTAGTATCTAGGGCATGAGCCTAATGAAGAAGACCAAAGGAGTATAGCTGGGTTGGAAAATCAAGAAATTTAAATGGAGATTTGGAGAATATCTTATTATTCTGCTCTCCAGTCAGGGAGGCAGGGGGTAATAATGATTAAAGATGTATTGAGCTTTGAAATTCATCATTTCGACATTAACTTCAGATATATTTTCCCCTAATAACTTTTTCGTGGAGGTGTGTTTAAATATAATTTTCATTAATGAATTAAAAATAAAACCTCTTTGCTCTATAAATGCATATAACATTCTTCTAAAATTCTCAGAATTTCAGTGTTAAGTGGGATAATCCTCATGCGTGGGGATTTATTTATGCAATTCCTACAGTAAGATCTTTTCAAAGCTCATTTGAAATTGCATCAAAACTTTTACATCTGAGGAGTCTCATCAATCTTCTGTTAAAAGAGAATATATGACCAATTTAACAAGCTTTCATATTTCCATGAACAAACAATCCTGACTTAGAGAAGATGATCACAAAGGATGCTTAATGTCTCCTGTGGAACTTACCTTTCCCTCACGCTAATAAATGTTCTTTGTATGAATTCCATTGAAATTAATGGAACTGAACAAATCTTTTTTTTCCCCTCCGCATGTTAATTCACTATCAGAGTGGCTTCAGTTTTTTCACTTGTAAATGAAAGAGTTTGGACTACAGAAATACTAAGGTTCCTTTCAATTCTAAATTTATGATCTAAAAATCCCTATTAATATATTCTCATTGTATTTCCATCCTATATAGTCACTATAGATGATCTACCACATATACCAGCAATCTTCCTCTATATACTCTGAGGTTTTAATTGTTTTTTTTGTGAAAAAATTTGGACTTATATATTTGCTATTTCTTATTATTAAAATACGAATAGCCATCTTTTCCATACACAGATACACACATGACTATAACCATTTTATCTTTAGATTGATATATAGAACTGCATAGTTGAATATATTCCAATTATAGAATATGTAAATATATGCCCATACATGCATGTATACATATGTCCATGTGCATATGTATGTTCATAGAGACATACATATTTTATAATGTTTTTAATGTATTTTTAAATCATAGTATGCCAAACCTTCCTCACAGCCACCGTGTATCGTTATATTTAATCTTTGGAGCACCTGCAATTTTAATTCTTCTGTGATGTTCCAAGTTCCATAGCTATATTGAATCACACCTCAAGAATATTGGTGTTAAAAAAAATGATAGGCCTTGTGACAGGTATCAGTTTCATATCACAGAAAGCAATGCATAGTTTTCCAACTTCAATCTGCTCTGGTTTTCCCATCTTATTTTATTCTGGCCTATCAGAAATAGACAGACAGACTAATTCAATGAGTTGCCCATCCACCTGAATGCTCCAATCATGGCAATAATATATCTTTTAACTATTTAGCTTTTCTTCTATGAATTGCATAAGTCATCTTTTTGAGTGGCTGCAGGTCTCATTGAGAAGCCCTAAAAATCAATATGCTATTACCTGAAAATGGGAGAATATGGAGAACCTTATTGTCTACATGGAATCTCTCACTTGAATTTTGTGGAACATATTTTTCCCATGTGATGAGCACTTCTGACTAACATATATGCCCCTACTTTATGTTTTACTTAATAAGGATAATCAGAAGACTACTGGAAGAGTTATCTCTGAATTTATATTGTGCCTAACAACAGTCCTTGATGCATAGGAGATGTGGAATAAATGCTTTTTCATTCATGCATGCATATTCACATTGGCATAGATAACAACTTCTGGGAGGAGAAACTTTAGGGCTGAATTTTGCTCCCTCAGGTCACCTAGAATCTATTAAAAAACAACAACCACTGAAGACTATTTTATTTTCTATCTCTCTCATGCATTGTGTGACTATTTTGAAAATCAATTGTAGAAAATCATGTACAAAAGCCTACCTGTTCCCTTCTTGTATTTTCATTAAGGAACCATATAAACATAAATCATCCTTACAAAGATTTTTATTGAGATGGAAAAGTAGAAAGTGGTAGCTGTGTATGTCATCTTAGTTTTTTTTTTTTGTAATAATAATTTCTCTGATTTTTACATTCAATGGGTATTTTCCACTTTTTAAAGAATCTTAAAAATTGAATTCTCTAGTGCCTTTAAACTTTTATTGTCTTTAGCATGAATTCATTCTGGATATATTTTGTCTACTCCAGTTGTTTTTCCTGATTTCTTCCTAAGTGCCATATTCTTCTTCACTCAGTTTTGGGAGAATTGAGATGTTGAACTCACTATTATCTATATGAGAGTAGATTGCTTTGGAAAACACTAGCAAATATGCTCCATTTCAAATCTGTTTACTGTACTCTTTTCAATTTGCTTTCAAGATGAGTTGGCTTAGTTCAAGCTAACCTCAAGCTTTCTGACAGCTTATTTGCCCTGTCATCATTTCTCCCTACCTTTGGTTGTTGTTCCTGCTGTTGCTTTTAATTTATTTCCTTTCCACTAACAACCCCCAACTCCACTCAAGAAACTTACAGTCTTAGAGAACTGACTTGCACAGGCTAACTATATGGGAGTGTCAGGATTGGCTTCAGCCTTCCTGGCTTTGAG
Organism: Gracilinanus agilis; assembly: GCF_016433145.1. Lineage (NCBI taxonomy): Eukaryota > Metazoa > Chordata > Mammalia > Didelphimorphia > Didelphidae > Gracilinanus > Gracilinanus agilis. The sequence continues at coordinate 553,856,330 of NC_058130.1, read as the reverse complement.
GCTAACTCTCTATCTGCTGATCCATGCTAACTCTGTATTTATAGTGAAAATATCAACATAACTATGGTTGAATTTCTCCCATTGTACCAAGTCATTGGTTGCTAGACAGAGAACTTACATTGAAAGGATCAAGAGTTAAATTCATGTTTGTAGACAGTTCAGAATCTGTGTGATTTTTAACACTTTCTGTTTTTCTTTTTTCTTTTTCTTTTTTTTTTGACTACTCATTCATTATCACTGTGGGTATAGAATGGGGTCAAATAAACATTGTTTTCAAATATTCTCCCAGTACATGAAATTATACCCAATCTTAGAAGAGCATAGAAAAGTTACTAAATCTGTTCTTTCTATACTTGTTGTCTACTGGATAAAGGATGTTGATAGAATAGAATTATACAAATGAAAATCTCTTGCCTTCTTTTAAAAAAAAAAAAACAAAATTGACCTTCCGTCTTAGAATGAAAATACTGTGTATCGGTTCCAAGGCAGAACTGGAATGTGAAAGTTCATATTAGATTGTAAGTTCTGCTCCTCTCTTAGGCAAGTAATTTCCTCTCTCTGATATCATTATTCCTTGATCAATGGGGTTGAATTTAGTGATGTCTAATATTCTCTTGCATTCTAATGTTCAATCATCCTAGTAGAGTTCTCTCTCTCTCTCTCTCTCTCTCTCATCTCTCTCATATTTTGCTGTCAGAAGAATGCTTCTCATTTGCACATTTTTTGGTATAAGACTAGAAGAATGTGAGAACAAGAAATAAATGTGAACATTTTTCTGACATCAAAAAATTAATATAAAATAAGTTGATTAGCTATACTATAAACATAGCATTCTATATCCTGTATTTATACTCAGTGAGCTAAGGAAAGTGTGTATGAGTCACACATGTCTTCTGAGTAATTAGCAACAGATGTGGAGGTGGAATCTTTGGGTGGGTGGCTTCTAGAAGCAGAGGTGGGATCAGAACATGGGTTTCAACATATTCTAGCCCACAAAAGCAATTCTTTTTAAAAAGGGTGAAAGATAACACCTGAGTCATTCTATATCATCCATGCTGGCAAATCAAGTGGCGACTTACCACATCATTCTTACTACTGACTAGCAGGGGAGCTTTAACCTGCTCTGTTTTAAACTAGTGTGGTTTGCTGCTCCATAGATGCTCCCCAGCTCTGGAAACTCTGCATGTTGATGCCAGATTTGGTCAGGTTAGCTGACTAAATCAGTATTGTCAAACTCAATTAGAAACTTATCCCTACAGCCTGCATATTGACATATTAAACTACAATTTAACATTAGCTATATTGTACTGTATTTTTTTCAATCTTTGTATACATTTCTGATCTATATTTTAATCTGCTTCAAGCAACATGGCCATTAATTCAATACTTTTGCACTAAAGAATTCTCAAGTTCAAGAAATCCACCAACCTCTGCCACTTGGTTAGAATGCATCATAGATGTGGGCTTATCACATCCAGCTAGCGGTAGTACTGATTAATATCAGTCATTTAAACTTGGCTAGTAAGTTTGATGTCAAAATTAAAAACTTAAAACCAGTGTCCCTCACTCAGACAACTGGGCTTTCCAGACTTAGCTGCTACTACTCCCTGGCATGGACTCCCTGGCTAATCTTGCCAATTTAATGTTAGGGAAAGTTTTAACCTTCAGAGCTTTGCTCATGGCATTCCTATGGCCTAGGATCCCCTTTACATCCCATTTCTGCCTCGCTTCAACCCAGCGTTCTTCAAAGGCTACCCTTCCACAAAACCTTCCTAATTGCCTCAGCCACATAGCATCCTTGCCCCCTTCCTGACAGATCATTCCCATATATTGAGTTTATAGCACTTAAAAGGAACTTAACAAATCCAGCTTTAAAGGATGATTTCCCAACCTGAATGATATTCAAAAGAAAGTGGCATAGGCTCAAGCAGACAACTTCAAAAGAGGAATTTTTAAAATGTGCATCATTCACATAAATATATACTGTCTACCAATGTGATTCCTTTGAAGGAAGGAGAGACTCAATCGGATGTATAGGATTTGGTATGGTAATTTAATAATCAGTCTGGCTCCCTGACAGCCATATCTTCCACATTCCATTCAGACTCATTACTGATATTTGGATAACTAAGAAGTTTAATATATATTTGGAAATATGTGGGGTGGGGGGAAACACAACCAAATACCTATTCTCCCTAGCCAGCTAGCTTTATAGTTTTGGACATTTGCCTGTAGCCAAAACAACTCTGGCATGACCTAGAGTATCTTTGCCCTAGGATCTTTATAGAATCAAATAAATAGTTAGCATGTGCCTAGTAGATATAAAGATAAGATACGATCCCCTGACCATTAGGAACTTATAATCTAGCTGGGGAAACAAAATATAAAAATATAAAAGTTGAAATAAAACAAGTTTTCAATAACATTTCTAGATCACAAAAGAGTCATGCTTAATTGTCAAAAGATTGGTACAGATACTAAATAAATATTTGTTCATGAGAGTTCAGAGATTGAAGGGATCAGATCATTGAAGAGTGGATTAGTTAGGGGATGCTTTCTAGTGTAATGCAGGATTGATGCAAGATCTCTTGCATTTGCAAAATCATGATAGGCAATCCTGACAGTTAGGGGAATGGAACTTTGACCCAGCAAGGTCCTGTCTCAAGACCTGGCTGTTGGAGTTGGGACTATAAATACTCCTGGAGAACCAACCTGGGGGTTCTGATTTCCTTGACCTCACCCCAGACATCCAGCTACCCTGGACTTTCCCTTGGGGCCCCAGGAGGTGTGGTTGATGAGTTGTGGAACATGGGAAGGAATTAGTTAAGTTAGGCTAGCCAGGACACCCCTAAACCAAATCATTACCCTCTCTTGTCAAGCTGGTAGACCACTCTACATCAGGGCAGTGGAATTTATCCCTGGCTGTGGGGCCAGTTCCCTCAGCCTGATCCTACCTTCTGAGGCCCTCTGCCAGCACTGGCTATTCACCCATAGCAACAGCTTCTCCAGACCCTCACCCTCTTCCCTCAGTTTACCCTTGTGTTTTAAATAAACCCCTTGCCTGATTCTGAGAGTCTCCATAGTTCATTTATAACATCAACCAGGGCTAAGGGGCTGAGGAGAAGGAGGATAGCTACCACTTGTCTCCAGAGGGGGTTAGACCAGGCACCCATTTTATTCAAGAGGTGAGACTGGTTCACTTCCTGTTGGTTTCTAGTTTCTCACCAGCGGGGAGGGGCTCCTCATTCCTCACCTTAAAGGATCCTACAGACAGCGGGGAGACTGACTGGACATCTCAGCTCAGGCCCACACGTCCCTGGCTGTCTCAAATCAACAAATACTGTAGTTGTAGGCTCCCTGGCCCAGGAGACCTACTGGTACCACCAGCTCCCCTATTATCAGCCTGTTTACCCCCTTATTACACTAGAAGAGTTAAGTATTTCTCATATCAGGGCTCAATGTAATGGAGATTGTCTATCCTTTTTTAATTAATAGTGTCTAGTTAGCATACTTCAAAAAAAGGGGAGAAAAATGTACTCTAAATTTTGTTCCTTTAATTTTCATAGATCATATAATCATATAGGTTTAGTGCTTAGCAAGAATTATACACACAACTCTCTTCCATGAGGAAACTGAACCCATTAAATAAATAACTTGTCCAAGATGAAAAACAAAACAAAACAAAACAAAATAAAAAAACAAGGTTCAGGTTTCCATATGCATTGATTCTGACTACAGTATTCCTTCAAATAGACCTTTGAATTTTTAGAGCAAAATAATGTTTCATATTAAAATAATTTAAATGTAAAGCCATTTTTAATAGAATTCAATCCCACAATCAATTTTTAAACATTTATGTTTACAACACTATGATAAATGATTTTTTTTAACTTTTGCCTTCCATCTTAGAATCTATACTGCATATTGGTTCCAAAGTAAAAGAGTGGTAAGGACTGTGTAATGGGGGTTAAGTGAATTGCCCATGGTCATATAGCTAAGAAGTGTCTGAGGTTAGAATCAAACCCAGGATCTCCTATCTTTGTTCTCAGCACTCAATCCACTTTGCTAACTAGCTGCCCCCATACACCTCAATTGTGCTAAATGTTGAGGATGTGAAGGGAGCCAACAAAATCCTAATCAAATTAAATTGATCTGCTAATTATCCCCACGACAGTGCCACATCAATCAAGATGTCCATTTACCTAAAATATTGCCTCTATACTCCTCAATTTATCTAGGTTCTAGTTTTCTTCACTATCCTGCTCTCTAAGAAACAGCTATTACTGTAGTCACAAATATTCTATCCAGTTTTCTCTGACTTCTTCAGCCTGAAGCAATCTCTTCTTCCTCTGAAGTTTTATGGTATTTAATTTTCAAAGCACTCATTTAGCAATTAATTTATGATACCTTGGAATGTATATCCTATCCCCCCAACTGATAATATGATTATAAACTTCTCAAAGTCCTAGATTTTGCATTTCTTATGCATATCACTGGGTATGCACTCCAAAAACTCTGTGCATGCCAATGAAATAATGATGATGGAAATATTAATTTTCATGTACTATAAGAAGATGATTTAATAAAATGGAAGAATTTGACTCTGATTATACCCTTTTCTAGCATCTTAGAAAAATTAAAGGCAAAAAGGATAAGAGAAATGAAACAGAAGAGAATAGTTTATTTTTCTATATGTCACCCAAACACATTATTAAACCCTAAAATCACTAAAAAATACAGAGAAATAACATAGTTACTTATTTAACGTTTCTGATCCAAGACACTCAAGCACTGGAATGGGTAATAATTTCTTTGTTCTTTAATTATCTGTTCTTAAAACAATGCATGAATACTTTTTTAAATGAAAAATCTTTTTTCCCTTCTAAATATTAAGCTAAAGATCAAACCTTTCACTATCCTACTCTGCCAGCCTCTAATTTTCTTATAGTTGATCTCCTTTGACACTGCTTACTGATTTCTCCAAATTTATTTCTTATTGCATTAGACTAATCTGCCAACCTCCTTCTATACACATCTGATACTCTGTAATTTCAAAGGTATGCAGGAGAATAAACTGTGATTGGTTGATAGCATGGCAGAGACTTGAGTATGTGATTAAATGGACAAAAACTTCTCTAGTAATGGCACCCTCATGATTTCTCATTCTATGAATGGTCAAAAAGTAATAAGGTTGGCATTTCATGGATGATTTCTACAAAAACATTTATTCTGCTTCAAAATATCCCTACATTTTATACTATTGTTTAAAAACTGATATAGTCTATGAGTTTTCAAAAACACATTAAAAAAAGGAAAATGAAAAAGGCATTATCTGATTCTGGTAAAATGAGGCAAATTGTCTTCTGCAATTTAAATGAATAAAATCCCTTCTACAATTACACTTGAAAATACATATGAATATATGCAAAACAAACTGTAAAGTAGGATGTGTAAGTATTGTTCAAATATCTTTTTCCACTGAATGTTAAAATTCAAAGTATTAGTATTTTTCTATTCAAGCTCAAAAAAGAGCTGAGATTCTATCAAATTCAGGAAATACCCTATATAGTTAGCTTACTTAGCCACATTTAAATTCTGAAATAATCAATTTATCATATTAAAATATGATATATAATTTAAAATATAAAATATAGCATTCATTTTCAAAAAGTACATTTGTCTCCTAATGCTTTAAGATCCCTTAGAGTCAACTGATAAAAGAATGTTAGAGTTAAAGGGTTTTTAGAACTTCTCTAGTCCCACATTTTCACTTTGCTTATGAGGAAACCAAGTCTCCCTCCAAATTTAATTATACATCCATTAATACAACTTCCCTAAATCTCTTCTTTCTGGTGACGTTTTATATGAAAACATTAAAAGTGCACTAATTATAATCTTATGTGTTAACTGCAAATATTTATATAGCTTTATGCATTTTGTAATTCATTGTAACTTTTTAAGTAATCTGGTAAACAGAAGGGCACTAGCCTACAGGAGTCAAGATCTGTGTCTAGTTATATCTACTAGAAACATACTCTGTGACCAAATTAATTAATTTCTGTGTTAGAATTTCTTTCATATGTAAAATGGCCATTAATACCTATTCTACCTAATGAGGGGTTATAGACAAAGGAAGTTAGAGAATGAGAACACATCAGTCAGTCCAATTGACGTTCACCAGGACTGAAACAAAGAGGAATTATGAATGAAGACTTATAAGAAAAACAGCTTCCTCCCAATAAAGAACTTCAATTTATAGATATGTTAAATATAATACTTTTGTTCTACTTTACAAAATAATTACATATCTCCCTACCAAACATTGTCCATAAAACGACATTTTGAGTCTTGCTTCCATCCATCTATCATGATGCCTAGTACCACATGTGTTCAATGTTCTTTCAGCAAATCTGCACTTGAAAAACATATAATAATATTCATTATGTAAAAAAAGTAAACATAATCTGCCAAAATGGGAATTCTATCACTGAATTGCAGTTCTGAAAATTTTTTATTCACAGAGATGCTGAAGGGGAAAAAATATCCAGAAAGAAGAAATAACCAACCTTCAGCTTTATTAACAGAAACAAATTCTTTCTTACAAAAGAAAGAAAATGCTCTTCAGTTGTCTTTATGTGATTCTATTCGTGTCATCCCTTGCTGTCAGTTTTTTCTTGTGTGGTAGCAAGTTGGCTCCCTGACACTTCTCTCCATGTCTCATTTGAGCTTTGTGAAATTGATGGCAATTAGTGTTTCATGCTTCTGTCCTTTCTTTGGTGTTGTGTCTTCCCATTCATGTCACTCTTCTTCTACATTAGACATCAGCACATCTTCCTGCTCTGAGCTGTGTAAACTGTAAGTGATATTAACTCAGGCTATTCCATTCTGTGTGTCACTCATCTCTAAACCAGTCTGAGGGCATGTTCTTTAAAATCCAATGGACAGTTACACAAATAAGCATCCCAAATATGCTAACTAGGGGCAAATGTTAACACTATGAATTGCCTGAACAATTTTTCTAATTCCTTTTCTTTAAAAGGTAGCCATGACTCACACTGTACACACACATTTGGAGAATTCACATAAAAATGTGTTTGTGAGTGGGATCCATGAGCTGTAAAATTATAGTGATTCTGCAAGTCTGATTCATTATATCCAATCAAGGGACTAATCCATCCTAGACTACAGATGAATAGATGGCCTTCAATTTAAAGCCTAATTCACCTTTACTCTATAAAACATTTCATCTCATCTCTATCTTTACCTCTATCTCTCTCTCCTCTCTCTGTCTCTGTCTGTCTCTTTTTCTCTCTTTCTCTCTTTCTCATCTTCCTTCTGTTTCTCTTTTTCTTTCCTCTTTCTATGTCTCCGTCTCTCTCAAATCAGAAATATTGTTTGGAGAAAATAATGCACTCATGGTCATGGAAGACGTGATATTCTGGAGAGATGGTGTTACAATAAAGGAACCAGTTATGGATGTTTCATAGAAGGGAGATAGAGAAAGTCTATGTGGTGAGTCTCTCTTCCAGAACTCCCCTGGGGCCAAATATACACTGTGGGAGACTTTAAGGGGATGTCACCCTGAATCTGGGTGACCTGATGGTCCTGCTGCCCCACAGGAGCTGGGGGCAAGGCCAGAAGAGGAAGTATGTGGTACCCCAATCTGATCCTGAATAAGGATGAGGTTCACACAAACCTCCCCCCAATCAGTTAAATTCACAGCAGGTAGTCCAGCTTCAAGATGGAGGCAGTCAGACCAAGCTGTGGTTCCCCTCTCCCTCATCTCTCAGGCACTCTGGAATGCTATCTGACTGTTAAATAGCTTTTTATTATTCACAAGTCAGGGATTGGGAAAAGGGATGAAGGGCAGAGGGATTTTGGGGTGCCCTCTTCGCTATTCCTATGAGGTCCGTCACTTAGGTGGGAACCTTAGTGGTTCCCACTCCTAAGCTTCTCCCCTTGTCCCTTCTCCTATTTCTATTTTATTTTTCTGTTTCTATCCTTTTCTATAATTGTAAGTTTTGACTGAAAGGGGTCTCTCAGCAAGGTTGGGTTATGGGTGAAGGAGACTAAGAGATTGTTCCCAAATTGGAGTCTAAAAACTTATCTACTCTATGGTTGAAGTCTTGATGGGAGAGTTGTGATGGAATGGCTTTGACCAGGGAATCAGGGTTTCAATTTCCAAAAGAAAGATCCTCAGGAAGCCCTCAGGACTGGATCTGAGCTGGGATGTCAGATTACTGGAGGTGTAATTTGTTGAGTTTGTTATAATAGAAAGTTCTTTTGGGTACTGACTGGACTAGTTGATTATTTAAGTCACTTTTTACTCTAAAATTCTGAAATTTTGTATTTCTCTAAATTCTATGAAGGCAAGGACTATTATTTTATCTATGTGTGCCCAGTGCCACGTATACAGTATATGCTTATTCATGTTGCTAATATTGTTAAATAATCATAGAATCCTACAAGGGACTCTGATTAGAATACCCCCAAATCTTGAATATCCTCTTTGATGCTGTTATTGTGAAATCAAACCCATTAGTATATCACTTTTTAAAAGAAAGCCCAATTCAGAGAACCGAACCCTCTATCACTTTAAATCTACTATTCCTTCTACTGAATAAACTTTCCAGCCTATCTCATTGTTTTAACTTTTTAAGAAAAAACTCTTACCTGCCATCTTAGAGTAATGGCTAAGCAATAGGGATTAAGTGACGTGTCCAGGGTCACATAACTAGGAAGGGTCTGAGGCAAGATCTGAATTCAGGATCTAGACCTGGCTCTCAGTCCACTGAGCCATTTAGCTGCCCCCTTACTGATTTGCTTTTAACCACTTCTGGTAACAGTGGATAAATTCCTTCATTTCTGATATGCCAAAAGGCCAAAATTCCCTACATAGGATCAGGTTTAATCAATGATTTGCATCATAAAATGATACTCAATAAGAAACAATTATTTTTATTAGTTATTAGGGCTCCATGTAGTCAAAAGCAATCAAATATCCCTTAGGTTCATCTTGGAGATTCTAAGAGGGCTCCTCACTTGACAAGTCATGACTATCTTCTAGCAAAACTTCTGGAACAAAATGCTAGATAGCACTGCTTGGCAAAAAAAAAAAGTTATCACTAAGGGGCAGATGGGCACATAGCACAATGGAATATGGAACTTAAGAACTTGAAAAGGGGAAGAAAGCATGATTCAAGTATTAGACTTGTTCTGTTTATCTATGAAGTGGAGAGAAAGCCAGTCTGGGGATGAGAGGTCCTGGGTTCAAAATTAGCCTCAAATAGTTCCTAGCTGTGTGGTCCTAGACAAGTCACTTAACCCGACTTTCCTAGCCCTTACTGCTCTTCTGCCTTTGAATCAAGACTTGGTATCAATTCTCAGAAAGAAGGCAAGTTTTTTTTCCAAATTATTAATGTTATCACAAGTAAAAGACGACCAAGACTTCCCTTTCCATGTCATGCTTTTTAAGCCTTTTGTTGATGTGACATTTGCAGCTGCCGGTTTCATTACTTCAGGTACAAGCAGAATCATTTTCTACTTCCAAGCTACGGCTCTTTCTTCCATCTCACTGAGATTAGACATTTGCTCCAGTTTTCTCTAAATGGGCATTTCCCATTAAACACTTAGGAAGTAGTCCTCGCCTCCCTAGGTACCCACAAAGTTTTATGAATGAATTCATACAAATCCTTTTTCATATGCCTTGATGTTGTCTATCTACTCTCAGACATGAGTAGTTTATTGGGGTTTATTGCCCCTAGTGACAGCTGTCAGTGATTGTATTTTCCCATTTTCCCTCAAAGACTCTTATTTTGCTGAAATACATCTTCAGAAATTTTAAAAAAGGCCAGAGAAATGCTAGAGATTAAAAGGAATGACTAGTGTATTCTTATGCCAACATAATACTGTTCAGAGGACACAACCATTCAAAACTAGAAGTGCTTGGCTCTGTTCTTATTCTTTGGCTCTCTTTTGTGTTCAAGTAAATGGTACATACAATGCTTCAATGTTATCGACTGACTGCCTTCCTGGAGTTCCTATCAAATCTGACGTGAAATATAGTTGTAAAAAAAAATATATATGTATATATATGTATATATATACACATATACGTATCTATGTATATACATATATATACACACACAAAATATGTGTGTGTATTTGTATATATACATATACACATATTTAAGAATTTCAGACTAGTATAAAATTAACCTATTGGAAAGCAGAGAGCCAAAGCAATTAGTAAATACACAACCTAGGTCTGGTTTTGCAGTCCTATTTTACAGAGCAATGATTTGCTCCCTTAAATAACATCCCTCGTGCTGACTGAAAATGTTCACTACCTGAAAATACAGAAGAAAACTTGGTCTAGCCTAGGATTTAGAAGTGGGCAATTCACAAATACTTGTGGAAACTCCATGTATGATACTTAAATTGTAGGAAGCAATAAAATTATGAAAGGAATATACGGTTTATAAAGTCAGAGTCTGATTACTAGACAAGAAAGCTAATACAACCTTATGAGGTCTTAAAAGAAAGCTTCTAAGCCTAGGTGTATCCTTGATATTCAGCATAATACCTGGGATTTAATAAATATTTACTGACTGAATGAGTTATATCTTCTTTAGGTTCACAGTTTGCCAATGTTCTGAAACAAAATTTTAAAAGTCAGTTGTTTCTAATCAGTCTTTCTAATCTTTACGCTCTTTCTCCTTTGCATACAATCATAGAGTTCTATAGAAAAGAAGGGTTCAGTTCCTAGATAAAAGACCTGGGTCACCTTCTCTTTTCTTCTCTTTCAAGATAGGATCTTATCTTCTCCCCTGGGATTAATGATCAGGTCTATGGAATTCTCATATATTACCTATATGAGATATCATGATCAAATACCTTTAGATGACCCATCTTAAGTTCTTGAACTTCAAAATAGTACCCATTTATCATCTTCTTTAAAGCTGCCCATCTCCCAACTCCCACATATCTGTTGATGGCATCATCAGAGGTATAGAAAAAAATAATACAGATTGGTCAAGATAACCATAAAGCAGCAGCTATGCCCCACATCTTTTGAAAATGGGTTAAGGCACAGCAAGAACATATTATTAAGGAAAGCCATACCAGAGGGATAAAAGCCTAGGTGTTATGTGCTTAAAGAATGGCTATTAGAGGAACTGGAAAGGACTAGTCCTAAACAAAAATCTTCTTATGACTTAGTGACTCTATGGTAGTCTCTGTTTATATTTTTTGACAAATAAACCTTTTAATTCATGGACTTTCTGAATCATGTGCTTGAAAGGAAATTTGATGACACTTGATGGCGTGTGTTAATAAAAATCCCAGATTACTTGATTGGGAAAAGATAGAGAAAAGAAATCATTCAAAAGTTAGCCAAGCCCATCATGTAATTAGATGTGACAAGACTCTGACACAAAGTTTACATTTAGACTTTCTTTGAATTTCTAGTGCCAAGCATAGCACCATGAACAAAGTAGCTGCTTCATAAATATTTGATGTTTATGGTAATGACAGCTGTATTTAGAGACAATGAATATTAGAATGTGGAAAATTGCTCTTTGTATGGCATTGATTCCCCAAGTTTTATCTTTAGGGAAAGGCTAAATTAAAATGTGTATACTTGACACCCAGAAGAAATATTTTGATGTCTAGAAGAGACTCTAGAGTTCATCAAATCCAAATGAGCAGTCATTTTATAAAAAAATAAGGAAACTTCAAATCCAGCCTTAGACACTTCCCAGCTATGTGACCCTGGGCAAGCCACTTGAACCCCATTGCCCATCCTTACCACTCTTCCACCAAGGAGCCAATACACAGAAGTTAAGGGTTTAAAAAAATAAATAAAATAAAAATAAAAATAAAAAAAATAAGGAAACTACTTGGGAGTGAAGTCAAATGAGTTGCCTGAGGTTACAAAAAAACTGTAGAGGTAAAAAAAGGTTTAGTGTAAATTTACAAGGATAAATCCTTGAAAAAAAACCTAAAGGAAAAAACATGAAAGGATCTCCCATATTAGGCTAAAAAAAGTTTTTCTTTCTTTTTTTATTCTTTGTTTGTTTTGGTTATTTATTTTTTCTTACATATAAAAACAATTTTTGATATTTAAAAAATATTTTGAGTGCCAAATTCTCTCCTTCCTGCACTTCCCTTACCCTCTTCTTGAGATGGTAAACAATTTGATATAGATTTTACATAAGAAAATATCTAAAACCTTTTTTCCATATTGATCCATTTGTGGAAGAAAACTCAAACAAAAAATGAAGAAATAAAGTGAAACAGTGTATGCTTTTGTCTAGATTCATCCTTGATCAGTTCTTTCTCTGGAAGCAGCTGGCATTTTTTATCAAGAGAACTTTAGTATTGTCTTGGATCATTGGACTGCTGAGAATAAGTTATTCACAACTGTTCATCGTACAGTATTACTGACACTGTGTACAGTTTTCTGGTTCTGCTTACTTTATTTTACATGAATTTGTCTAAGTCCTTCTAGATTTTTCCCAAATCCTCCTGTTCATAATTTCTTATAGTACAATAGTATTCCATTAACAATCATATGCCACAAGTTGCTCAGCCATTCCCCCAAACTTTGAGCAATACTCATTTTCTAATTCTTTGTCACTACAAAAAGATGTTATAAATATTTTTGTACATATAGGACTTTTTTCTTTTTTGATGTTTTTGAAAAACAGATTTAGTACTGGTGTTGCTGGATCAAAGGGTAGATATATACAGCTTTATAGTGTTTAGGGCATAGATTCAAATTGTCCAGAATGATTGTATCAGTTCAAAATTCCCCCAACAGTGTATTAGTGCCTCAATTTTCTCATATTCCCTCCAATAGCCTGTCATTTTCCCATATCCTGGGAATCCCATAATTGCCATATTCTGTCATTTCTGTGGTACCTGGTGTATTCTCTAATTATTAGTGATTTGGAGTATTTTTATATGACTTTAGTTAGCTTTGATTACTTTGTGACCTGCCTGTTCATATTCTTTGCACATTTAACAATTGGTGCCTTATAGTCTTATACATTTGATTCCTTTCTCTATTTGAGAAATGTGACCTTTATTAGAGGGACTTATGAGCTTTTTTCTCCATTATGATTACTGCATATAAGCCTCCATTCTATTTCTCCATCCTATTTATCCTACTTTTTCTCCTTTCATCATATCCATCTTCAAAAGTGTTCTGCTTCTGATTATTGCTTCCCCAAATTTGCTCTCCCTTCTATTGCCCCTCTTTTCCTCTTCCTCTCCTACCTTTCTTCAGAGTAATATAGATTTCTATACCCAACTGAGTGTGCTTGTTTTTCCCTCTTTGAGCCAACTCCAATTGAGAGTAAGATTCAAGCATTTCTTTTCCTACCATCTCTGTCTTTTTCTTTACTGTAAAAGCTCTTTTACTCCTCTTTTAGGTGAGATAATTTGCCCCATTCCAAGTCTCTCTCTTCCCTTCTCTCAATGCATTCCTCTTTCTCATTCCTTCATTTAAAATTTTAAGATATCATCCCATCTTATCCAAATCACTCCCTTACCCTCTATATATACTCCTTCTAATTCCCCTGAAAATGATAAAATTCTTAGCAGTTACAAGTATTATCTTCTTATGTAGGTATGTAAATGTTTTAAGCTTATTAAATCTCATGAATTATCTTTCTTTTTAACTTTTTTATGCTTTTCTTAAGTCTTATATTTGAGAGTCAAAATTTCCATTCAGCTCTGGCCTTTTGATCAGGAATGCCTAAAAGTCCTGTATTGCACTGAATTATCATTTTTTTTCTCCTTAAGGATTATTCTCAGTTTTTCTGGGACAGTGATTCTTGGTTGTAATCCTAGTTCCTTTGCCATCTGAAATATCATATTCCAGGCCCTCTGATTCTTCAAGGTAGAAGTTTCCAAAACTTGTTTCTTCTGACTATAGCTCCATAATATTTGAATTGTTTCTTTTTGGCAGCTTGCAATATTTTGTCTTTGACATGGGAGTTCTGGAATTTGTCTATAGTATTTAAGGGAGTTTTCCTTTGCGGATTTCTTTCAGGAGGCAATTGGTGCATTCTTTCAATTTCTATTTTATCCTGTGGTTCAAAAACACCATGGAAGTTTTTCTTTTTTTTATTTCTTGAAAGATGATGTCTAGGCTCTAATTTTTTATAGTGGATTTCAGATATTCTAATAATTCTTAGATTATCTCTACCAGATCTATTTTCCATGTTAGTTATTTTTTCAATGAAATATTTCATATTTTCTTCTATGTTTTCATTCTTTTTTACTTTGTTTCCTGATGTCTAATGAAGTCATTAGCTTCCACTTACCCAATTCTAATTTTTAATGAATTGTTTTGTACCATACCTTCTTTTCTATTTGGTCAATTCTATTTTTTTAAGAAGTTCTTTTGCTCAGTAAATTTTTGTACATTTCATTAAGTCATTGTACTATTCAGTGGATTTTTGTGCCTCTTTTATCATTTTATGTCTTCCTTACCAAGCAGTTGAATCTGTTTTTAAGATTTTCTTGCATCACTATCATTTCTTTCCTTTTCTTTTCAACCCTGCCTTCTATCTTTGTATTTGTATTATGAGTTCAAAGGCAGAAAAGTGGCAAGGGCTAGGTAATGGGGTTTTGGTAACTTGTCCAAGGTCATATAACTAGGTCATTTCTGAGGCCTGATTTGAACCTAGGACCTCCCACATCTCCAGACTTGGCCACTACTGTGCCACCTTACTTCCCAACTCTCATTTCTTTTCCATATTTTTCTTTTACCTCTCTTACTTGATTTTTAAAATCCTTTTTTACTTCCTTCAGTAAATCCTTTTAGGTTTGAGTCTGATTCATATTTTTCCTGCATACTGTGGATGTAACAATATTGACTCTGTTGTCATCATCTAAGTTCATGTTTTGGTCTCCCCTGCTTCCAAAGTAACTTTCTATTTCGAGTGACCAGCCTTTGTTCTTGTCTTTTAAATTTTAAAAACTGTTAAAGACAGACTTTATTCCAGTGGTGTAGGTGACACTGTCCCAAGATTCTTGTTCTTTGTGTAGTTGCCTTTAGAGCTAGCTCTGCAGATCTATAATTTTCTATTCTTCCAACATGGTATGATCTAAACTGGAAGCAGATGCTGCTGATTCAATCCACCATAAGGCCTCTGCTGGCTTGTGGAGCTCAAAGTCTTCCCCGGCATCCAGCTCTTTACTCCCCTACCACCTCAGTACCATTGACATTTGTGCCAACTTTTTTAAGATATCTTAGGCTAAAAACCTGTTTCAACCTGTCTTTTTTGGGGGGATTTCCCCACTCTAGGATGCATTTTGAGGCAATATATCAAAGTTGTTTAGAGGGAAATTTTGTAAAGATCATTTGAATTTCCATGCCTTCTTTGTCATCTAAGCTCTGCTCCCTCAAAAACTAAGTTTTTCAAAGTTGGTTTTCCTTTCTCATTCCCTTCAGACATAGCACAATGAACAAATAATTCTATTTGCCAAGTGCAAACCATTCCTACCAAAATTTAAGGGCAAAGGTACTCTTTAATTGTCTAATTCAGATACATTTAAAAAATCTTAGAAATTTTATATCTGCAAGGAAATGGAAAAAATTGCATTTGCACAGGATATCCTACATTCCTAGAAAGCTTTTCCTTCACTCCAACTCCCAGAATCCCAAGCTTTTTTCAAGGCACACTTTAAATACATCCTTCAGAATACCTTTCTTGATCTTGCTTTATAATCCCCAGTCATCAGTTCTCTCTATCTATCCATATCCTGGAAATTTTTTTGTATTGACTTTGTGTATATTTTGGGTTTAGTAATCTTTGTGGGTTTTAGCTCCCACCCCAGTATCCAGTAGAATAAAATATCCATTTCAAGGGCAAGAATAATTTAGATTTTAGTCTTTGGATCAACACAGTGCTTGGCACATAAAGAAAACTTAAGGATCATCTGCTTTATTGATTTAAATAGAATCCCATACTCCAAAGTTCAAGTCCAATGTTCTTTTCATTATGCTATCCTGTCTCTTCTTCTAAAAGTAAGTCAATAAGTATACATAATGTATAATTTATTCTATCTATTATGACTTGGCCATGTATCCAAGCATCTCTCAGTTCAGGTTATATTTTTGGAGCTTTGAAAAGCAACTATTAAATTGTTTTCATCTGATAACTCAATGAAATAAAGTATTATGTTTGAGAATTCACTAGTGGTAAATTAATTTTATAACAATCTAAATGATTTTGTGAAAATATTGTTCTATATTCCCTGGCGTTTTGTTTTCTTTTTTTTTTTTAAACTGAAAAAGTCTAAAATATTTATAATTAATCAATATGGAAGGAAAACATTTTACCTAAATAAAAAAGGGCTATTCAAACAAAAGCATAATTTGTAAAATTCTGTTCTCCTGGAATACATTCCATCTAATACATTGTTTCTGAATCCATCAAAAAACTATACCTGTTGAAGAACATTCTAAGTTTTGATAGAGCTGCTATCTCTAACTGTTTTAGACCCTTCGGGAAAACAATAGCCACTTATTTTTTTGTTGTTGTTGTTGTTCTTTTAGTTATGGTCATTGTCCCCTCAAGGAAGAATTTGGCAATGTCAGTTTTAAAGTGGCTTAATCTGTCTAATTCTCTGTCATAAATTCATTCAGATAATACTGTCACTAGTGCTTATAGATACAAAGATACAACATACTTTTAAATGACCCAATGTTGAAACAAAAGGAAAATGTATGGAATAAAAAATAGTTTCCCTAGTTTGTGGGTGAGTACCAGAAATCAAACTGCTAAATACAGGGAATATGCAGCCAATCAAGCCAAATTGTAGAGATACATACAGGTATCACCTGGATGACACAGTAATTCAAATTAGGAAGTATATTGTCTACTGTTTCTAAGGTATGATGCTAATCACCAGGGGCACAAATGAAACATTCTCTCCAAGAATTCTTATGGGGGAGAATGGAGAGATTGATTTAGAAGTATAATATGAAAAAAATGAAAAGAGAGAGAAGACTAACAACTCAGCATATTAGGGAAGATTTCATGGAACAAATGGCACAAATAGATTTATCTGAAGGAGGGAAGATAATGAGTTTCATTCAGGATTTGTTTTGTGACATAGCTATAGGACATCTAGGAGAAGCTAGCCAGAAGACAGTCAACTGACAAGGTATGAAGGAATTTCAGAAAAGCAATTATGGTTGTACCTATGGATATGGAAGTAATGTTTAAAAATGGCATCTACACCAGTGGGAGGTGATGATATCGTCACCATGTGGTCTCTTATCTACTATAGCCTGATCTCCCCAAGGAGGAGACTTACAGCTTGGCATAGATGCTAATCACATAGTGTTACATGAGCTAGATCTCTTGAGACACCAAAATGTTTCACCCGAAAAATTGCTCATGACGGAAAATTTCACATTATGTGTTTTCTGAAGTACTGACTTCAACACATCCGAGATATCAGAGATATCAGTTACTATACCTTAGGTCGCATGTCTAACATGAAACTCAGAAAACAGTAGGTGTTAAATGAATGTGTGTTGAATTTAATTGGATTACATTTTATTAAAGTGTTAATATACTTCCATAAAAATACATTTTAAAGTAAAAATTCTGTAAAAAGTTTTTAGCAAAAAAATCCACCCCCACCACCACCAACAAAAAACCTTTGTAAAAGCCTCCCCTGGCTCCTCCCCTCTAGTCTTTTACTTTACATACTTAATTCATTTTTTTTTTTTTCTGTTTTCTTTCTCTGGTTGTCAGAGTAAGAGAACTCATTCTAATTTAATTAGAAACTCAAAAGAGAACACTGAGTCAATAATTTTTCCATTTTCTAAGGCTTCCAAATTCTTCTTGCCACCACTTGTCATTTGCTAATATTCTGGGAGGAACATCTCAGAAATACTAAAGATACACAAAATTATATAAAAGAAAATTTCAACTATCAGAAATAGAATACTTCCAGTCCAGGACTTGGAGTAAGGACTTGGAATCCAGACATTAAATAAAAGAATACCTCGCCATACTTTCTACTGTATATCCTGGTCAAGACTGGGGAAAGGAAGATATTATGCCAATCATAAGAGAACTAACCGGACTTACAATTTCCTGATTAAGGAGAGAAGGGTAACAAACTAGGAAAATAGAAAAAAATATTAAAGTTCATGCTAGAAATAAAATAATTTTAATAATTATAAAGGAGGAAATTATCAGACTGGCTGCAACTTTTATTATTTTATTATTCAGAAAGGAAGAGGGGAAAAGGAAGAAAGAAAGAGAGAAGGTAGATAACTTTGAAAAGTTTTTACTCTTAATCGAGCTTCCTTTCTGTTCTACAGCAGCCACATGGGCTCTCCAGTCTGCCCCACCACAGAAGTCTTGATGCCCCAAATCCACTCTTGCCTCAGTTTATCATACTTTTTCTCTGCCCACTGATTCTCACATGTCACATCTCGGGAGCCAACTGTGGCCTTTCTCTTTTCCCTGGCTCACCCTCCTGCTTCGTGATACCTTATCTATTGCTGTCTTTTTCGGCTAACTACAGGGGACACAAGAGTTTCCATTCTATTCTCTTGATCAGATTCCCCCCCCCCCCCCCGCATTTCCTTCATACATAACTAAAGAAAGAAACTGTATAACAAAGATCCAAACTAGTGGCAACAGGTAATTCTTAGATATAGATATCGGAGCTTTAACCAAACCAAACAAAGCATCATGACTTAAAATGTTGGCAAATGTTATTTTGACTAAATCTAGATATCTTATTCAGGTCCTATCAATCATCTCATGTTGAAATCTTAATGTAAAGAAAAGTCAGAATTATAAAGTAAAATATTAACTTAGGAGGGAAGGTAACCAGTAATAAAAGTAACATGATATATTGGAGGGAAAAAGACACTTTAATGACTTCAAGGACAAATAGTTATAGGATGACCATGAAGAATTAAGTTTTCTTTGGCTCTGTTTTTATATCTCTCGAAAAAGGTTTGGGACAACAGTTCTAAACATCAATAATTTTATATGTAATCCTTTGAAATTAATGTGGCCAAAAATCTAAAAGGAAAGTCAAGAAAGGGGGATGTGGAATGGCAGAGCCTTTTTTTATGCCATTAGCAATGGCTCCAAAAATTCAGAAAAGATATAAAAGATGTAGAGGAAGAGGAGATAAAGTTGAGAAATAGTTCCTTGATCAATCAGTGACATCTATTTGAGTTATCATCAAAGAACTAATCCTTGGTACTTTAAAGTTTTGTCACAAGATTAAATATTGTTCTCTTTTTACATTCATATTTTATTCAGTTATCCCAAACTATATTTTAATTTTAGTAGTAATTTCCAGAGATGACATCCAATGCTGACAGTAAAAGAGGAGACAAAAGTGAAATTAGGGGCAAAAGTATCCAAATTTTTTGAGAAATTTAAGTTTACTACTTCAGAATGTGTGAGTCAGAAACTATTCCATTAATTCAATGATTCCATTCCAAATATTCAAGAATATTTTAGTTTCAGTTTTCAGAAAAGAAAAAATGAAGGAATTCATACCTATCTATATGTTAGTGTTAGCCCTGAAACCTGGTTATATGCTGAAGGTGTTTTATGGGAAACATAAAGAAATTATTGTTATACCAGGAACACAAAAGAATGAAATAAAAATAAGATATTGCCTTTGTGCTCCAATAGCTTAAAGATGGTACATAGAGAACCCAATGCTGAACTTGAAATCAGAGAGTTCTAAATTTGAACCCCACTTCTAACACACATTCTAATTGTATGACCATGGATAAGTCTTCTGATTTCTCCAAGTCATGTATAAAATGGGAATGATAAAAATGCCTATAGCACCCATGTCACAAGATTTTAAGGAACTGTTGAGGACAGTTAGGGAAAGAACTTCACAAATTAAAAATACATATTATTATTCAGGGAAAGAGAGGAAATTATTGATTTTTAATAGAAATGAAGTTACAGATGATAATCGAATATGCAGAACAAAAAATGAAGATTGTGACTGACTCTCTGGATTTTATTACCTTGCCTCAGTTACCTTCTGATTAAGAAAGATCTCTAACTTGCCAACTATAGCCTTCTTGCCCCATGGCCCCTCTTCTCCTATTAGTGAGTTATTCCTTGAGCCTCCAGTTCCAGGCAGGAACCAAGAAAATTATCCTTAGTTTCTGTCCGAGCTCTACTTCCAACTCTCCAGTTTTTGCCACCATAGCAATTAGGTGAATAGAGTGCCAGACCTGGAGTCAAGAAGAACTGAGCTCAAATTTGGCCTTAGACACTAGCTGTGTGACCCTCTAGGCAAGTAATTTAACACTGTATCAGTTTCCTCATCTGTAAAATTTGCTGGAGAAGAAAATAGAAAACTATCCAACTATATAGGACTAAATAACAACAATAACAAAAGATGCAGGTACCTTTGCTACTTCTTGCTTTTCAATTACTCTTTATAAATTGTCTTCCCCCATTAGAATGGAAGCTCCTTAGGGACAGGAAATTAAAGAAAAATTATTTGTATTTGCACCCTTAGTGCTTAGTACAGTACCTTGCACAGTGTTTAATAAATGTTTAATTTGTTTAGAGAAATGCAAATCAAAATAACCTTGAGGTATCACCTCACACCTAGCAGATTGGCTAAAATGAAAGAAGGGGAGAGTAATGAATGCTGGAGGGGATGTGGCAAAAATGGGACAATAATGCATTGCTGGAGGGGTTGTGAACTGATCCAACCATTCTGACTGGCAATTTGGAACTATGCTCAAAGGGCTATAAAAGAATTCCTGCCCTTTGATCCAGCCATACCATTGTTGGGTTTGTACCCCAAAGAAATCATAGATAAACAGACTTGTACGAAAATATTTATAGCCGCACTTTTTGTGGTGGCAAAAAACTGGAAAATGAGGGTATGTCCTTCAACTGGGGAATGGCTAAGCAAATTGTGGTATATGCTGGTGATGGAATACTATTGTGCTGAAAGGAATAATAAACTGGAAGAATTCCATGTGAACTGGAAAGACCTCCAGGAATTGATGCAGAGTGAAAGGAGCAGAGCCAGAAGAACATGGTATACAGAGACTGATACACTGTGGTAAAATAGAATGTAATGGACTTCTGACTTAACAGCAATGCAATGACCCAGGACAATTCTGAGGGACTTATGGAAAAGAACCCTATCCACATTCAGAGGAAGAACTACAGGAGTGGAAACAGAAGAAAAACAACTGCTTCAACACATGGGTTGAGGCGGACATTACTGGGGATGTAGACTCGAAACTACCACACCAATGCAACTATCAACAATTTGGAAATAGGTCTTGATCAATGACACATGTTAAAACTAGTGGAAATACGCATCAGCCATGGGGGGGGGTTGGGGGGGCGAAGGGGAAAGTAAGAGCATGACTTATGTAACCATGTTAACTTTTCTAAAAAATAAATATTAATAAATGTTTAAAAATGTTTGATTTGACTTTTTAATTGAGCAATTGAGACTAAGTCATTTCTCTAAAATAATACCATTAACACATAATTAATGGTGTTACTGCTTGTCTAATTTTAATAAAGGCATATTGTTTAAAAGTAGCACAGTAAGAACAACCATTAAATGACTCTTTACCTCTTTGCTTCTTTGTTAACTCTGCTAAATATGAGGCAATTATTTGTATGTTCCAATTAGCCTTTGTCTTCTTATTCTAAATGAAGTGGAATAAGTTGGATAAATGTGAAGAAAAAAAGTTATTTCCCTTTGCTTAAAGCATTAAATATCTCTTTTTTTTCAGCATAGCACTGTAGAAAGCATATAGGGACTTGGAGGGTTCGGGCTCAAATCCAATTATTTCTTTTTTTAAAAGAAATTTCTTTTTAAAAAAACCCTTACCTTCCATCTTAGAATCAATACTGTATACAATATACAATACTGTATATTGATTCTAAGGCAGAAGAGTGGTAAGGGCTAGGTAAAGGGGGTTAAGTGCCCAGGACCACACAGCTAAGAAGTGTCCTAGGCCAGATTTGAACCCAGTACCTCCTCTCTCCAGACCTGGTTTTTAATCCACTGAACCATCTAGCAGCCCTTCCAAACTGTAAAAGGAAATTCTTTATTCTCTTTTAGTTTACATTTGTGAAAGGGAATCCTTTATTCCCTTTGTCTACTTTAAGTTAACACTTTGGTTAACAATAACTTAAGTACCCCTGCTTAGTATCTCACTAGATTGTGAAGACAGGATGAACTCTTCTTTGTCTACTTTTGAATTGAATCAACAAAATATTGAACACCCTACTTGGTACTAGGTGAGATTTAGAAAATTCACACCTCTTAGATGTAAATGCTTTTGATGATAATTTAACCTTTAGAAGGTGAGAAGATTTGGAAACTGTGATTGGCCCCTGTAAAAAGGGGAAGGGACAAGAAGTCACCACAAAAAGCAAGCCCTGAACTCCCTCAGAGCAAATTGTCTTTGAGAAGATAGTTTGAAGAGATTGTCTTCTAGAGATCCTCTTAGTCTGCAAGAAAGCTTCACTGGAGATGACGCCTTGGGTTGTGGGCTCAGAACTTGGCTTCTACTTGGACTCTGACTCTTGGATTACTTCTTGGGTAAGTAAAAGGCTGACCCTTTTCCTAGGTTTTGGAGAGACTATCTTGCATCTTGGAGGAAGCCCCATGGTTACTCACTTCCAGCCTTCCTGGTTGAGGGCTAATTAATCTCTGTCTGGGTGTGAATTTCCTAAATCTCACCTAGTACTAAGTAGGCTATCCAAACTTTAGTTGATTCAATTCAAAAGTAGACAAAGGGGGTTTAATCCTGTCTTCACAATCTAGAGAGATACTAAGTAAGTGTACTTAAGTCATTGTTAACCAAAGTGTTAATTCAAAATAGCAAAATAGACAAAGGAAATAAAGGATTCCCTTTCCCCAAGTGTAAAATCAAAGAGAACAAAGAATTCCCTTTTACAAATCTCACTTCTTATGTATGGCAAATGTGCCTTGGACTAAGTTGCTCAGTGTCTGTGAGTTTCAAGTATCTTACTATAAAATGAAGACTTTGTTCAGGTCTGTATTTCCATCCATCTTCAAAGACCTATGGTCTTGTCTCTTTCATTGAAAACACTTTTAAAATGTGATTTAAAAGAGTTTATGACCACTGGTAACTGGTACTAATCGACCATTAGTAACATTGGAAAAATCCATTTAGGGGGGAAAAAGTCTCACAAGGCTATGGAATTAGTAACTGAATGCCAGATGTTAAATGCTTAGCCTAAGGTCATACAAGCAGAAAAATACACAACCTAGAAATTCAGGAACCTGGAACTCTCTCTATTCCATTCTATACTATACCATACTGAAACATATCTTACCATGCATATCATACCATACTCTATTATACCATACCATACCATATAATACCATACCATACAATGAGTATACTATAGTAAACTGATTGCTTAGTATGAGAAGGGTCAGCTCCTTATATGGAATCTCTATACCAAGTCTCCCAAAGTTTCTAGATCTTTGTAACAATCAAGATCCTTCTGAGGAGAACTCAGTGTGTTATATTACAACTTTAGTCCTCTTTGAGCTGGGCTTCTAAAATATCATTAATTAAAATAAAAATGAAACAAAAATTGTTTTGCATGAAATCGCCAGATTGGATTGCCCCTATGAAATATAAATCTGCTTGGTCTAGATGTTCTTTTTCTTGAAGGCAAACTGTGTGGAGTAACAATGATGTTAATGCAATTATACCCTAGGATACGATTATGTTGTGTCGCCTTGCAAACAAATCCATCTGCTTTGATATGATAGTTGCATCTGAAGAATGTTTCAGGTCCGCCTCTTCATTCATTCTTTGCATAGTTACTGGCAGACTATTTGCTAAAAGTGACATTACTGCTGATATCACTACAAATCTCAAATGGGTAAGAGGACTGATCTCTGGGCATAAAGCAATGCCTCTGCACTATGCTCAGTTGGATGGCCCACTTAAAAAATAAAAACCAAACCATGGAGCAACTAAATTAAATAATGGGAAGGTGGAAAGTTCTTTAAAACTGATTTTTTTAAAAAAAAAATTATCAGATGAATTCATTAGATTTTCCTAGAAGCCAAGTTATAAGCAAGAAAGAACCTTTTAAATAAAATCTTTCTCATACATTCATACTAACTCTAGGGATCTAAACCTAGTGGGTTCCACTAAATTACATTCCATTATGTTGGGTCAGTAAGCTTTAAGCAAACAAGAGAATAATCTGAGTCACTCATACAATGTCTATATTAATTAGCCTCATCATTCATAAAAAATTGGAATAAACTTTATAGCTAGAGGTTATTCCATCCTCTTCCTACCATAAATTTTATACCAATGGAACAAGTTTGAAAAAAATATAAATGCAATTTAAACAGTTCAAAAAAATGAAAGGTCTGTATTTCAAAGAAAGTAGTAGTAATTTCTCCTTAATGGGGAGAATTTAATAGAAGAGTTGAATAACTACTATTATAGGGATGTTAGAGAACCTATTTGTACATAGGGAAGGAGATTAGATTAGATAGATGTCCTATAAGGATGCTAAAAAAATCTAAATTTATGTTACTGTGAAATAAGATCATACTGGTAGTCAATAAGCTGCTCTGCTTAAAGGTCTCAGAAAGAATTCAAAGAATTCAATGCTCATTTCTTTTTATTTATTTATTTAGAATGTTTTTCCATGGTTACATGATTCATAATTCCAAACCCCTTCTCTTTCCCATCCCAGAGCTGACAAGCAATTCCACCATTGTTTTAAATGTATCATTGTTCAAAAACTATTTCCATGTTATTCATATTTGCAAATCTTTTAACATCAAAACCCTAATCATATCCCCATCAAACTACTTGTTCGGTCATATGTTTTTCTTCTGCGTTTCTGCTCCCACAGCTCTTTCTCTGCATGTGGATAGTGTTCTTTCTCATAAGTTCCTCTGGATTGTCCTGGATCATTGCATTGCTGCTAGTAGAAAAGTCCATTATAATCTATTGTACCACCGTGTATCCCTCTCTGTGTATAAGGTTCTGTTGGTTATGCTCCTTTCACTCTGCATCAATTCCCTGAGGTTGTTCCAGTTCACATGGAATTTCTCCATTTCGTTATTCCTTTTAGCACAATAGTATTCCATCACCATCAGATAACACAATTTTTTTCAGCCATTCCCCAACTTAGGGACATCCCCTCATTTTCCAATTTTTTGCCACTACAAAGAATGCAGCTATAAATATTTTTGTGCAAGTATTTTTCCTTATTATCTCTTTGGGGTACAAACCCAGTACATAATTCCAAATTGCCCCAATGCTTATTTCAAAATACAGTTCACTCATTCATTTTTAGACTGTTCTAATTCCAGGAGCCACCTCCTTGCCATTTGCCTAGCCTTTGCACTCTAGGGAGATCACCACATATATTGCCCTGGGTGGATTTAACAACTTTGGTACTCTATTTGTCCTAAATGGTGAGTGAGGGTAATCTAAAGGCTAGATGGTCCAGTGTCTTTAGATAGTGTCAGTCAAACCTCACATTCTACCCCAGGGCATTTTTTTGCTATTTATTTCTCCTGTTGTTATATTGACAAACCCTACCCATCTTTTTTCCTGAAAATTAAAATCAAATAGGTATTGCTATTGTTACATAATAGCTCTACTCTTATAGTTCCATTGACTCTCCCTGTGACTTATCAAACTGAAACACTGCATTATGGGCATTGTTTTCCTTTAAATTGCTGTTTCTTCCATTAGGGAAAGGAGGAAGAGAGATGTTCGTAGTGGGAAAGAGAAAGTAGAAAGTGCCTTCAACAGGGGCTTCTGATCTCCTCCTTATCTGTTTCTTTCAGATTTCAGCCTTCTATAACATCATACTTCTTCTGAACATCTCTATACTTTGGTCATTGGAAAGTGCAATCAACCATTCCTCTGTTATGGCTAATTTTCCTGATAGATATTTTATTAACAGGCTCTCCTAAGTTACTTCAACTTTTGAATGAATTTTCATCTTCTTCAAATATTCTTTCTAGATAATCTCACACTCACACTCCAGACTTTCATATTCTCTAATTCTGATCCTATTGCCTATGAGCAATATAACCTGACACATACTCCTTGAAACCAAGAAATGCTGGATATATTTTCTTTTTCTTAGTGAGGAATCCAACTAGTTCTTCCCATGAAGGAGATGAGTTATTCATTCATATTTACCATTTTCCCTCTCAACTTCTACCTCCAGGTTGAATTCTGATGATCATAATTGTTGTTTTTCTTTTTAAGTATAAGCATAAATAAGGAGGGGATCTGTGTAATATTTCACTACAAAATCATAAAAAGGCAAGTGTTCAGAGAGAACCAGGTTGGAGAAAGGGAAAATTCCTTTCCTCTGGTAACTTGTGGGGATTGTGGAAGAGGGGGATATTATAGGCTGATTATATGCAAATGAGCCTCAGGTTCTTTTTTAGTACCAGCTGGTATATTTGAAGTCCAGTTCTAATTAAAGTGAGATTCTCCCCAGACACCTGGCCTAAAGTAATTATCCCTGTATAGAGTTAAGGTATTATAAACATTTTGGTGTTAAGCTGAACTGAAATTGAATTTATATTGTTATGTCCTAGAAAAAGTTCTGCCTTTAGGCTAGAACATCCAAAGTATTCAATAGTGGTTAGAAAAAGAAAAAAAAAATAATAGACTTAGAATGAGAAGGGACCTTACAGGTCATCTAGTCTAACCCAGACACTATACAGACAAGGAAACTGAAGTGTAGAGAAGTGAAATGGTTTAACTAAAGTTATATATATATATATATATGTATATATATATATATATATAAATATGACAAAGGGCTAAGTCAAGTTGTTGGCAGTATCTTCATTAAAACTATTCATTAAATCATCCATCCACACATGACAAGTGCACAGTAAGTTAAATGAGATTCTTGAACTCTCTTTACCCTCTAATCTTTCTTATTGAGTTAGGTTAACACCTACCACTAGCTCCGGCTTAACTTGGACCATATCCAGGCAACTGTATTATTTAAGGATGGGTGTCTTCTGCCTGAGTTTTTACTATCTGGAAATTAGTTTTCTCTGCCCTCCTAAAATATGCTGATCCTGTAAGTTTTTTTTCCTCGTAAAATTCCACCTGTTTGAAAACTAAGTATTATTAGATGAAGTGTTAATTTATGGTGTATTATTTATTTTCCATATTTTTCTCATTTTAGCAATAATCATCTTACTAGAGGATTATCTTCTTCATTTGAATCTTTAGAGAACTGTTTTTTTATTAATAATCATCAACACACTTTGGGAACATAAAAATACTAGATGGTTGACTGGTATAGAAAGGTTCAAATAATGCTTTTTTGAGATATATAAAAGGTTAGAAAGTATTTGATTCTAGAATACATGGCAGTTTCTAATAACTTACATTTTATTCACAGTTAACAAAGTCTCATGCTAAATCTATCACCTTCCAACCTTGATAATGTAAATTTGCTCTAGGAGATGAAAATTTTGAATGTTTCTTGTTCTTTGTCATTAAAAATGGAATCAAAGTTATGCTTTTTATTGACAGTTTTATTACTTTATTTTACCACTGCACATGTTTTATGTGACTATAAAGAAGCTAAAGATACTTTAAAATGAATCTGAGATAGCTTAATAACTACTTAACAGATGATTTTTTTTCTCAGAATGGCTATGGTAAAGTATAAGCAAGTATGCTACAAAAAAGGAAAACTCTTACATCTCAGTCACCAAAAGCATTGGCCAAAAGGATACATCTGGGGCTTTGTTCATGTTTTATATCTTAAAAACTCAACTTAAAAACTCTTTCTTTTGTACTTACACAAAATGTTCAGGACATTGTGATAGGTATGAGACATACAAAGATAAAAACTCCAACAGCTCCTTAAGAAGACCAAAATGTACTATTTTGGTAATTGCTCAGAAACATATATATGAAATACATGTCCTGGTTGGAAACTCAGTTTCAATGATCAGCAGAAAGAAATCAGAACTAAATCGTAAGCTCTAAGAAGAATGCCTGGAAAGGGGCAAATGATGGATTTAAGAGTGACCTTAAGACAGAAAAAACAGAGCCCGTTGCAAAATGGTAATAAACTGATATTTATTATAGTTCTAGAGGCTAGCTTCTCAGCCATTATCAACAATTCCGAGTCCAAAATTATGGACTTCTTTGAGAGTATCTCTCTTCTACTCCATCCTCACAAATGATAAGGTATCAGAAAAGAACAAAATAGATTAACTGTAATTCCACTATTGTGTGGCTCCAAGTTTCCATTTTGAAGTTGCTTTGTTTCAGTTGTATTCAACTTTTTGTAACTCGACTTGGAGGTTTTCTTGGTAAAGATGCCTGAATGCTTTGCCATTTTCTTTAAGGGATCATTTTATAGGGGATAAAATTGAGGCAAATAAGTAAGTGACTTGCTCAGAGTCACACAGCTAGTGTCTGAAACCAGATTTGAACTCAGGTTTTTCTTTTTTTCTTTTTCTTTACATTATTTTTTAAATTTTGTTTAATTAAGAAAAATTTTCCATGATTCCATGATTCATGTTCTTTCTCTCCCCTCCTCCCACTCTCCTCCCATAGCAAATGAGCAATTATACTGGGTTTTATATGTATCACTGATCAAGACCTATTTCTATATTATTGATACAAATATCAATAATCACTAGGGTAATTGTTTAGAGTTTACATCCCCAAACATATCACCATGGAACCATGTATTCAAGCAGTTGTTTATCTTCTGTGTTTCTGCTCCCACAATTCTTTCTCTGGATGTGGATAGTGTTCTTTCTCATAAGTCCCTCAGAATTGTCCTGGGTCTTTGCACTGCTACTAGTGCAGAGTCCATTACATTCGACTGTGCCACAGTGTATCAGTCTCTGTGTACAATGTTCTCCTTTCACTCTGCATCAATTCCTGGAGGTCTTTCCAGTTCACATGGAATTCCTCCAGTTCATTATTCCTTTTAGCACAGTAGTATTCCATCATCGACAGATACCACAATTTGTTCAGCCATTCCCCAATCGATGGACACCCCCTCATTTTCCAATTTTTTGCCACCACAGAGTGTGGTTACAAATATTTTTGTACAAGTCTTTTTCCTTATTATTTCTTTGGGGTACAAACCCAGCAGTGGTATGGCTGGATCAAAGTCAGGAAGTCTTTTAAAGCCCTTTGGGCATATGAACTCAGGTTTTTCTGACTCTAGTCCCAATGCTTTATCTAGGACACCACCTACTTCCCTAGAAATCTCCATACACACCTTTTAAGTGATGTTAGGTATTTTGAAAACAAGTATATGATTAAGATGTGTTCTGCTGCTTCTTGGGGAAAATATCTTTAGATGCATTTAACTTTTTAATTGATATTCAAGTGAAATTATGAAAAATAATATTCTTACCTAAAATGAAATCAAAAATGTTGTAAAGAAAAATGGCATGTTTGCTTACCCAAAGCATTCCCTAGCCTAATAACTGATTAGAACAATTTCTAAATTGCCACCTGATTTGTTGTTTTATGTTCTACATTCTCAATGAGTTTTTATTTTTTGATGCATAATATTCTATTTTGTTAACTACTTCAAAAGTCCTTAGAAAAAAGGTATATTCATTGAGGTAATCCCATTGTGCATATATATATTAACAATAATAAAGATACAACCACTAAATAGAATTCATGTGTGGTTTTAAAGTTTGTAAGAATTGTTTCATGTTATCTCATTGAAAAATCACTGAATCCCTGTGAGTTAGACATTACCACTGTCAATAATTTAATGATTAAGAAAATGGACCTCAGAGAGAATAATAAACATGCCCATTGTTACATTGATAGACAATGTCAGAGGTGTCCCTGACACTGGCATTCTATCCACTATACTACACTGCCACGAACTTGAATAGTATAGATTCTTTTTACAATTAGGAGAAATGCGTGTATATGTACATATATGTGTATTTATGTGGATTATGTGTTAGGAGTTGGGGGACAGCCCAGCGAAGATGTGGGTAGAAGAAGCTCATTAACACTGTCAGGCAACAAAGGGGAGAGAATTAAAGAAAGAAGCTATGATCTAGTGCCAAGGATTCATTCTGTTGGGTAGCTAGAAATGATTTGCAGCAATCATTCTCTTGCCCATGCTTTTGTTTTCAGGCATTTCGGTTTCAACTATAGTGCAGCTTCAATGTAGCTAGCAATGAAAATTAAAGACCTATCTTATAGTTTAAGGTCACCCAGCCGACATTCAATTTTCTTTGCCAAAGGCCTATAGCTCAGTGAAAACACAGGTTTAAAGCCCACAATCATGTTCCATCAGCTTTGGAAGTGAAGCAGTTTTTAAAAGGTACTACAGGTAACTCAGGGAAAACATCCCAGCTATATTTTCAGGAATGATACTACAAAAAGTTGTCTGGAATTTACAGGAATAAAAGCAACCCATGTGGCCAATCACTAGTATCTTGGAGAGTTTAACATCAAACCACAATAAAATATTTTTCAAGTTAAACAATATTAATCATGAACGCTGAGACTGATTGTTGCATTACAAAAGGAAAACGATTTATTTTCACAGCAGTATAAAGGTATTCTTTTTAAAGAGAATAGGGTGAATGTTCATGTGTCGAACAGTAAAAAATATAAACAAGATGGGGTAATTTTCATGCATCATAATCCCAGTTGGTTTTGTTTGCATACTAGAAAAGTGAGAGACAATATTACAATTATGCTTTCTGTTCTTCATTAAAGCACCAGGGGTTATTATTGTAGACTTAATTGCTGGAATCAAAATTACTCAGAAAAATTGATATCCCCCCATACAATATAGTTAATACATGTAGGAGAGTTGAAAGAAGGCCATCACATATTACAGTGTTTATCTTCATAATTCTACGAAAGAATAATTCAAGTACAGTCCTCATTCTGAGGTAGAAACTGACTCAGGTCTGTCAAAGAAGCAACCTGTGCCTTGAGATGAGGGTTACATAAGTACAACCTCATTTAAAATAAGCTCAATTTTAATTGTAAGCATTATAGAATTATAAATAGAGATGACTGTGTATGAGTTTATTTTTCACATATAAATAAAATTTATATGTATATATATATGTTTATATATAAATTATATATGATTACTGTTTTAATTATTTTTACTTGATTCTTGAAGTTTCTCTGAATGAATAATCATATCATCTGCAAAAATGAAAACCATTTTTTTCCTCTTTGCCTATTTTTGGTCTTAAATGTCTTTTTCTTGTTCTTGATATAGTTAGGATTTCTAACACTAAAATTAAATACTAAGACTGATAATGAACATTTTAGCTTTACTCAGGTCTTAGTGGAAAGGTCTCTAGTTACACACACACACACACACACACACACACACACACACACACACACACACTCTGTTGGTTCCTGGTTTTAGATAGATAATATTGCTTAATATAGTAAGTATATTTTTTTCTTTAATATATTACGGAAGGAGCCATGTATTCTGATGATTTTTAGTATTTTCACAGAAAAATACTGAATTTTGTCAAAAAGGTTTTCCAACAACTTATTGGTATAATAATCTTTTTTGTTATTGATACGGTCTCTTCTGTTCATAGTTTTTCTTTTCTTGAACCTAATGACATTCCTGATCTAATCCATAATATATATTCCTGCTATCATGCTATTCCTTTTTTTTCCCTTTGTAGCTAAACTCATCAAAAAGGTTGCTTGCACTAGGTCCTTCCACTTTCTCTCCTATTACTTTCTTTTTAAGCCCTTTTAATTTGTCTTCTTATCATATTCACTAAACTGCTCTCTCCAAAGTTAATGATCTCTTAGTGGGCAAATACAATGATTTTTTCTCAATCTGCATTCTCCTACACTACTCTGCAGCCCTCTGACATTGTTGGTCTTCCTCCTTGATATTCTCTTCACTTTAAGTTTTTGGGGAAAACACTCTCTTTTGTTCTCCTTCTATCAGTCTGCCTGTTTTTTCTGTTTCCTTTGCTGGATCTTATCTCTAATCTTAGGTGCCTCCACTCCACTCCAAATAATGACTTCCCTGGCTTCCTTTAAGACCCAACAAAAATTCCAACTGCTGAGGGAAGTTTTCCCTAATGTCTCTTAATTCCAATGCTTTCCTTCTTTTAGTCATTTACTATTTATGCTGTATATAACTTACTTTGTATGTATTTGTTTGCATGCTGTCTCTATACTACATTTGGTGGTATCAGCTCTGATGAATTTAACACCATCTCATTGCTGATGATTCTCAAATAGACCTTGCTTGGCCCAATTAATTACTTTGCTAACTTCTAATCTTGCATTTCCAATTACCTTTCGGGTATCTCAAAATGAATGTCCAGGTCACATCTTAAATTCAGTATGTCCAAAATAGAACCTTTTTATCATTTCCCTTAAGCCATCCAACTTCTCTATTATTGTAGAGGAAAACACAATCCTCCCAGTCCTTTAGGCTCACAAGCTAGTATAGGTTCTGGACTTCTTACTACCTCTCACCATCTATTTCTAGAGTTATGCCAAGACCTGTTGATTTCACCTTTGGAATCTTTCTCAAATATCTCCCTTTTCTCCTTTGACACTGCCACCACTCTAATGTAGGCTTTCATCATTTCAGACCTTGTGTGTGTGTGTTTGCAGACGTGTGTGTGTAAATATGTATGTGTGTGTTTGTGTGTTGAGGTTTAGGGGACAGCCCAGGGAAGATGTGGGAGAACTGCAAGAATCTGCTGGTGGTTCTGCCTGCATCAAGTGTTTCCCTACTATCACTAAAGTAATTTTCTTGAAGTACAGGTCCATCATGTGTCACCACCTTACTCATTAAGCTCCATTGATGTCCTATTGCCTTCAAGAGCAAATACAAAATTCTCCATTTGGCATTCAAAGCCATTCATAGCTTACTGCATTACTTACCTTTCCAGTCTTCATGCATCTAGCAACACTGACTGTCCCATGAATGACACACTGCATCTCTTAGCTTAGGGCATTTTCTCTGGTTGTCCCTCATGCCTGGAATACTCTTCCTCCTTTATCCAACTGGCTTCCATTACTTCTTTAAGTCATAACAAAAATCCCATCTTCTTCAGGAAGTATCCCCTGATCTTTCCTAATTCCAGTGCTTTCCTTCTTTTAATCATTTCCTATTTATCCTGTATATAATTTGATATATATGCACATATATGTATATGTATATGTATATGTATATGTGTGTGTGTGTGTGTGTGTGTATTGTCTCCCCCATTAGATTGATTGTAAGCTTCATGAGGGCAAGGACTTTGCCTTTTTTCGTGTTCTTAGCACTTAGTATAACGTGGTACAATGTAGGTACTTAATAAATATTTTAAGTTAAATTGAGTTAATTATATATAATTTTTAATATAGTCCTACAAACTCTTTGCTAATCTTTTCACAACTATTTTTGTGTTGTTATTCTTTAAGGGCATACTAGCTTGGGTTTAGAGTTGTTGGATTACATTTTTGTTTGTGTCGTTCCAGTTTAGAGATGAAGAACTATCAAAGAAAAACGTTTAATGTGATCTCTTATTTTCTAACTTTTGCAAATAATTTACAAATCTAATATAACATTGGAATTAATTGTTCTTTAAATATTTGGTAGAATTCAGATGTTAGTTAATTTAATACTTAATTTTGGGGGAGTTCATTTGTTTAATTTCTTATGAAAATTTTTATTCTGAAAAATAAACATCAAGTATATATTTCATATTTTCATATCTGAGTAAGTTATGCTTTTGTAATTCTACTTCTAATTCACTTAAGTTATCAGCTTTGTTGACATATAATTCTGGTATTTTCTTTTAATTCTGGTATTTTCTTTTATTTGATCCTTATGACTTTTCATTTTCATTTTTTGATGCATACAATTTAATCTTCTTTCTTTATAAAACATGTGAAATAATGGCTTATTTGATTTATTTATTTTCCCTAAGATATTAGACAACTTTATTAAATAAGTCAAATACTATTTTTGTTTTGTTCATTTGTTCTTTGATTTTTAGAATTCTCATTTCATGTTGTTTGATTTTTAATTTATTTGCTTCTTTTAAAAATATTTTATAGTTTCATACTCAATTCACTGATCTATTTTCTTTCTTCCTGATGAAAGGGCTTAGTCCTAATCAGTTTTCCTTTAAGAAGTGCTTTTGCTATATCTTTAAAAAGTTGTAGATTGTTGTACTGTTGTTATTTTCCATGGAGAATTCTATTGTTTCCATACTTTATTCTTGATCCACCAATTATTTAAGGATGAAATTGCTTAGTCATTAATTAATTTTAATCCATTCTTGAAAAGATTTTAAGTTAATATATTTTAATTTTAATGTGATCAGTAAAGCACATGATTAGTATTTCACTTTTCAGTACTTGTCTATAGTTTTTTCTTGACTAATACATGGTGATTTTTTGTGTTAAGGCAAAAATTAACTGCTGAAACATATGCATATTCCTTTGTAGTCCTATTTAGAAATCTCCAAAGATCCATCATAAGGAACTTTGGAAAATTCTGTTCAGATCCTTACCTGCTTTGTTATTTCTTTTTTCTTATTAATGTATCTATCTGATGGAGGCACATTGAGGTCACTTGCTATCATAGTTTTATTTTTTATTTCTCCCTGTAGTTAATTTGAATTTACTTTTAATTTTTAAAAAAATAGATGTCATATCATTTTGAGAGTACATAAATTTACATACATAAGTTATTGATAATGATTCATTATAAATGTTGTCTTTAAAAATAATATGGTTTCCCCATTTATCCCTTAGTCATAGCTACCATTATCATTGCATTCTCTGATATCATGACTGCTACATCTGCTTATTAGATGTTTTAATAGGTATAATATTTTTTGCTTCAATCTCTTACTTCAATTTTGTAGTGTCTTTATGACTTAAGTGTATTTCTTCTGTAAATACTATTTCATTGGATTCTGCTTTATAAGTAATCCTTTCTGCTATCCTTTTTTATATTTTTAAAAGTGTTTATAAACTTTATTTTTCCAGATTATCTGTCAATATAATTTTAATATTCATTTTCTGATATTTTGAATTCATATTCTCTCTCACTCTTTTCCCTCCCCAAGAAGGCAGATAATATAATATATGTTCAACATCTATTATTATATAAAACACATTTCTGTGTTCTTCATGCTATAAAACAAGACACATTGCTTTCACTGGAAAAAATAAAGCATTCTATGTTTCAATTTGCATTCAGACTCTGTTTCTTCTAGAGAAGTGGATGCCTTTTTTTGGTTATGAATCCCTTAGAGTTGTAATGGATCTTACCTTATTGATAACACTTAAATCTTTCACAGTTGACCTTCATACAGTATTGTTGTTATTGTGTACAAAGTTCTCCTGGTTCTGTTCACTTCACTTTGCATCATTTCATATAAGCCTCTTAAAGTTGAGTGTGTGTGTGTGTGTGTGTGTGTGTGTGATCATCTTATTAGTCTGTCATCTTCTTTGTGGTTAAGTTTATCTATTTACATTCATGGCTATAACCATACATTGTGCACTTCTTTGTAGCCTATCTCCTTGCAAGTTTTCCTATCTTTGACTCTATCCCATTTTTTACAAAGGTTGTTAAAGAGGAATGTGCTTAATACTAGAGTTGTACAATCAAATCAGTCTATTTTTCTCTGCTACTGTTCTTTTATTCCCCTCCTCTTTACCCAATTTCACAGTTCTTTCCTTTTAATCTTTCAAAACAAATGCTACATAGATGGTGTTTGTTTTATGATTAACTCTTCACCAATCCTATCCTCTCTCCTATATTCACCTCTACCCTCTCCTTTCCCCTGACTACTCCCCTATTGAGATTAATGTATTTCCACTTAAAATTCATTTTCTTTGTGTATAAATTTGGGTGTGTATAAGCATATTTAAACCTCTTCTTTCAGGTTCAGATCAAAATGACATTCATCTAACATTTCTTTTCCCTACCCTTTTCTCAAGATTCTCTCCTCATTTAGATGCATCCCAATTAGATGAGAGTTCTCTCCTCTTCTCCAATATATGCTCTCTTTTCTTGTCTCTATGTTCCTTCTCTTAAGACCAACAAAACATAACAAAATCACTTACTACATCTTCTTTTTGTCGGATAAAACCCCTTCTATGATCCTGAAAGGCATAAAGCACTTTTTTTTTCTTCTCTGCCATTACAATGCAAGCTATTTTCAAATCCTCAAATGCATTTACCTGTATAGTTTTCCTTTGACTCAAGTGTTCCAGTTCAAAGCTACTAAAATCTTGTCATTTCACCAGAAATGCTTTAAAGTCCTCCATTACATTAAAATCCACTACTTTTCTTGTAGAATTATACTAATTTTTTTCAGGATAAGTTATTTTTGATGCACATCTTTTGAAATATGGTATTATAAAAAGCCCTTTCCTTTATAGTGTTAGAGACCAACTCTTGAGTGACCACTACTGTAGTTCATTGGTGAATTCTGACTATTTGTAGCAATTTTTTTGACGTTGAAGAAATGAATATTAGTTCCTTAGAATTTTCCTTTTAAGATTTCTTTCAGGAGTTAGATGATGATTCTAGTTTCACTTTATCCTTTACTTTTATTAGATTTGAACAGTTGTAGCTCAGACTGTGCCTCCCCACTCTGCAAATACCTCTTGGATTTTACTGAGTCTCTTATTGGCTCATTTTGGGATTTGTCCTCTGCCACTTCTTTGTTTCTTCCTTTCACACTCCTGAATCTGGGATTGGCTCCATTTTTTTCTCCACCCTTTGTCCTTCAAGATTCAAAACAAGACTGTGGATTGTACTAGTAGTAAGTCTCTCAACACACACCAGGTAGCTCAGTCATGGACTGCTAACTTGTTATGTTTCCAGAGTACAGGGCTGGCTTCTCTCTTCTGCTGTGGCTCAGGTACATGTTTCCTGGGCTGTGTGCAGGAGGAGATTCATCTCTTGCCATGCCTCTGAGGTACCTGTATGATATACATTTTGCCCACCCAGGCTTCCTCTAGGTTCTATCAAATCACCATCTTGCCTTACCATTCAGGTTAAGTACACCCTACTTCATGTATATTCATTTTAAGTACACTGTACCTTAACAAATTTCCTTCCTAGGATAATTCTGTTTCTGTTGTTCCTCTCCCTTCTTGCCCTACCATCAACAAAGATAGAAAATGACTACTGATACCTCAATCTTCTATAAATACATTTCATCCATTCCTATTTCTCTTTTCAAGACCATGCAATTCTTCTGCTGTCGTTCTTTCTTTTAGGGTTATTTTTCTTAATCTTATAACCACTTCCAGGATTTTCCTTTGAAATTTCTTCTTAATTTAAAATTGTCTAAACTTATAGAGTGTGTACTCGAAACAATTGTAAACTCTAGACTTTCCTGATAGAAAATGCAGATATATTTTCAGTTCTTAATGTCTTCTTTGTGTCCATGTATTCATGCCATGATATTTGTAGTTCCAAAAAGGTAAGGCCTTTCCAAATTTCCAAATCCAATTAGCAGACAAAACAAAACAAAAACAGTACTTTTTAGCAACTATAATTTAAAAATAAGGTAACTTTGGCCAGATTTTCAAAAACACATTAGACTTAAAAAATAACACCCAGGCCATCCATTTGCATTTGAAAATCTTTCTCTAAGTTAAACATTGTCACTCCATCCAACTGTCTATTCCCTAAATCCTTGTGAGCTTCAACTGTCAAGAAATATGTTCAGAATGGTTCCATAAATATGAAATGGAGCCCCACAAAATCAAACAACTATAGCGGCCAAGTGTGATAATTAAAAAGTTCCAGCCTCCCACAGTACTCTCCACATTAGTTATGATTGTGGAGTAAAAAGAAATACTTTCCCTTAATGTCTTTGGCATTATTTGGAAGAAACTAAAAAATGCTAGAGGAATGAAAGAAGCCATGAAAAGAAGGTAGCTGGATTGAGGAAGTCATGGAATGAGGAAGGTGGACTGAAAATAAACGGCAGGCAGAAATTACTATGGGCAAGGAGGGAAGGACTGCTGAAGTAGATGTTGAGTTGGTACATAAAAATTCTAGGAAGGCAAGACTAGACATAAGATGGGACTTATGCAATTATTCCTAAAGAAGTTCTCCAACTCTACAAATGCCACAGGGGCATCCCTTACTAGTGTTAAAAATTTTGAACATTCCTAACGGACTCAGAGTTAAGTTGTAGCCTTTATGTTTTGGGTTCAAAATTCACATTAATAATTTGGGTTGCTAGGAAGTGAGCTCACTGAATAAGAAATGTCTTAAATTCAGAAACATAAATTATCTGATATGGGAGAATACACAACTCACATAAAATAATAATTCTTAATAAGCATTCAAAATTAAATGTAGGGCTCTTTCTGCCTAGATATTTCAGAAGTAGCTTGCCAACTATACAAAGAGGGAAAGAGTATTAATGGTATTAACATTTCTGTTAGGTACAAGTCTTTCATTTAGCCTAAATGATGTACTGATTCTCACAGCTTTATTAGTTAATGATGTAGATACACCATTTTGTTGCTCTGATAGATTAAGTTACACAGAGTGGGTCATTCTTGAGACCGTGTGGCAGAGTGTTATATGAAAAAAATTCCTATAGGTGGACAGGAGTAGAA
Organism: Gracilinanus agilis; assembly: GCF_016433145.1. NCBI lineage: Eukaryota > Metazoa > Chordata > Mammalia > Didelphimorphia > Didelphidae > Gracilinanus > Gracilinanus agilis. The sequence goes on along the minus strand of NC_058130.1, from coordinate 553,817,641 downwards.
GAGTAAAGACAAAAATTTACTATGGAAGAAATTTATTAACTTCGATGCTGATTCATTCATTTGCTACCTATATTATTTAACCATTGATATAGTTCCATTTTTCAGTCATTTAAAAGGCTTTCTCCTCAGTAAGAGTTCTTGTAATTTGAATTGCAAATTCAGATATAATATCTGAACATGAAAAAAGAAATTTTAAATTCATTAAATCTGAGACATTACAAAAGCTCCCTATGATGCAAAAGTAATACATTATATCATAGTGGAGATGTACACATATCATATTTTAAAACTGGAAAATGTTAATTGTGCTGTGCTTTGGTTAAAAAAAATACACATACAAATTTTTATGAAACCAAAGTTCAGATCACCCCCCACCTACATCTATACTCAAACACTTAGACTCCTTACTATGACTTTAGATATAATTTGACAATACTAATAGAAATACTTCATCTTTTCATATTTGTGAATCTTCTTGGTATTAGGTAATTATTTCGTACACTATTAAGAAGAGAGATGACAATATAAAAAATTGGGCTATTTCTCATTGGATGACAGAATTTTTAACAGTACAAAGCTAAGTAACAAACTTTTGGGAATTATCATAAATTAAATATTATATGACCACCTACTATGCATCGTGATCTATACTAGGTATAACTATCAAGAATACAAAGATTTAAAATGAATTACTATTCTCCTAGAGTTTTTAAGTTCGGTAGTTGACATGGGGCAGCTAGGTGGCAGAGTGAATAGAGTGGCAACCCTGAAGTCAGGAAGACTCATCTTCCTGAATTCAAATTTGGCCTCAGATCCTTATTAGCTGGGTGACTCCAGGTAATTCACTTAATCCTCTTTGCCTTAGTTTCCTAATCTGTAAAATGAGCTGGAGAAGGAAATGGAAAACTATTCCAATATCTTTACCAACAAAACCCCAAATGGGGTCATGAAGAGTTATACAGCACTGAAACAAGTGAACAACAAATTGGATGTGGATGTACATAAGATGTCTATGTACTGTGATCTCACAATTATGAGATTTTCTCTTAGCTATGTAGACAATAATCAGTTTCTGAAGAGATAATCTTAGGCCATTGCCTGAAGTAGTGTATAATTTATAGCGTCAGGGCAATTCTCAGATGAGAGGAGAGACTGATGACTTCCAGGTAAAAAGGATAACAGAAAGTAATCCATTTTGATCTGGGAATTAGAGTACATATAAGAATCATGTGGGTAAAGCTGGAAAGGGAAGAGAATATATTCCAGGAGGAGGTCAGTCTGATTCTCATCATGGAAGCAGGAACTTCATGGTTATGGTTGGGAACCATTTAATAATTCAAATTTTACTACAGTATAAACAAATATTAGACACTTAATGAATGCTTGTCAAATTGACCAATAAAGAGAAATATCAGAAAAATAGTTTGAAAAGGTCTAAATTAGAACTGAAGAAATGTAAATTTCATCAACTGTCAAAAGAAAGGTAATAACTTGTATTGTCTATGAGAGTATAATATCAAATTCTTCCTTTTTGTCATATGAAAATGAACTTGGGTTCTTGAAGATCATGTTAGTAGAAAAGAAGCTCAAACTAGGGAGGCTTTGGAAAAAAAAAACAACAAAACTTGGGAAAGGATTATAAATCTAGAGGATCTGTCCAGCAAGTTGCCTACCAGGTAATGAATCATTACACCAACAACAGTCGTGGTTTTGCTCTGCTTTGGTGGAGATGGCATCTACATTAAAAAAATCGCTGATTTTTTTAAGTCGCAAGGAAGTGTAAGTGGCCAAACTCAAAGTCTTAGAAACACTAGCAGTATGTTGAACATAAGAAATGAGTCTCCAGGCTGGAGCAGTGATGTTTGGTAAAGAGTAATGCTTCAAGTGAAAAGTAAGATGACACCATTTTTTTGGGAAAACTCATTATGAAATAGAAGGGTGTTAATGAGCCTTTCAAAAAGGAAGGGGAAGGACATAAACTGACTTATCTTCTTCCAAATCCACATTAAACTATGTGGATCAGAGTAAGAAAAAAGTACTTTTTTCACTTCATTAACTAATGATAGATTGCAATACATTAGTATTCATCGAATATTTGTGCAGGGGCAGGGAGTATTTCTGAAACTTTATCATTTAGTAAATAACCTTCTGAGTCACTTAAAACATGCATTTTATATTAAAAGGCTATAATTATTAAAGAGGACAAAACAGAAAGTTAACCTTGGCCAACTTATTCTGAAATTTTTGCAAAGTAGTGGTGAGGAAAGGTTAGATTTGTTTTGCAAAGTTCATTGACAAACTAAATGAGGAAGGTCTTCATTATTAAATTATTCACAATAAGAAAATATTAAGTCAAAATGGAATTTTAATTAAAAGCTATTCTGGACCAGGAATCACTAAAGACACTGGGCTCATATACTGCTTAGGACACTAATGCTGTGACTATGAGTGAGTCCTTTAACCCTGTTTAAACCTGTCTCCTCATCTGTAAAATAAGAATAACAACACTTAACATTTAACTTACAGAGATATCGTGAAGATTTAAAATATAATGTAGATTAAGCACCAAGAAAACAAAGCCCTAAATATCAATTATCATCAACAACTTTTCAAAATGATTCATTTTTACAATGCAAAATACTTTGTCAAAATAGAAAGACTCAGAGATACAATGTTCTCTCTTCAAATAACTGAACAGAGATTTGTTTAGGGACCACCTGTGCATCTATGTAGAGAAGATCCTGTCAAATACCAAAATGCTGGTTCTCTAGAGAGGCTAGAAAACAAAAATCAATCAATTTGGAAATGAACACTCTTAGGGTTTCCAAGTCACTTAATTTTCCCCTTGCAAGTTCCCTCAAGATATTAAAGTGATCCCCTAGGGTTGCACAAACATACCTCAATATGCTTCCAGAAATATCCTAGTGAAGTTAAACAGTGCCATATGCCACACAAAACAAGGTTACAAAGCTTTTGCTGGAGCTTCTGAATCTAGACTATAGCTATTCCCCACAGAGTCAGATCCAGACTCCAAAAGTCAGAAGAACCTGACTTATGCTAATCTTATGTGATTATCTATTGAAGCAAAAGATACTACTGGGGAAGCAGGGCTAGAATGATCAGGTGTTACCGTCACTTTGTAAAAAAATGTAAATATCTATATAACAAAAGGTATGGGGTAGAAAAAATAACACCTATCCAGAAAGTATTGGGCAATCTGTGTTCTAATATTGGTCATGCTATCATCTGTCTATGTGATAATGAGCAAGTAAGTCACTTAAATGCTCTGTGCCTCAATTTTCTCATTTGCAAATTTGGAATGATACCACCCACCATACTTCACAGAACAATTGGGAAGATCTAAGTGAATTAAATGATGCTTTGAAATATATAATCATAATAATTTATAACAATAAACATATCTTCACATAAGCAAATATATGTGAGAGAAAAAGAGATAGAAAGAGAAGAGAGAGAAGGAAGAGAGAAACAGAGATAGAGAGAAAGAAAGAGAGAATGAGAGAACTAGAGTTAGATTTTAGCATTCAACCTTGTGAAGTGTTCCTCTGATGAAAATGTTCCCTATCACCAATTTATATTTAAAGATATATTGTTGAATTCAATTATTCTCTACTGGCATTGCCTTTGAGAATCTAAGATTTTCTATGTCATGTTCAAGCACCAGCAATTGTACTTTGTTATCATTATGATATATTATTATATGTTAACATTATACATTATTATCAACAATACCAATACTTCTACTACCAGGGTAGGAAGAACCTGTGGAATCATTAGGTAGCATTTTAAGGCTTATAAAGCACTTAATATTTATTGTCTCATTTGAGTCTCAAATGAGCAACCCAGTGATATAAATGCTACAAGGAATTGCTATTACTATTTCATAGATTAGGAAACTGAAGCTCAGAAATGTTAAGTCAATTGGCCAGGGTCAGCCAGTAAGTGGTAGAGGGCAGCATTTGAATCCAGGTATTCCAGAAACTGGGGGCAGCTACTTGGTACTAGATAATCTTCATGAGTTCAAATTTAACCTCAGATACTTATGAGCTACATGACCTTTGGCAAGCCACTTAACCTTGTTTGTCTCAGTTTCCTCATCTATAGAATGAATTGGAGAAGGAAATGAAAAACTGCTTCAGTATCTTTGCCAAAAGAACCCCAAATGGGGTTACAAAGAGTCAGATATGACTCAAAACAACTGAACAATAAGACAATCCCTGAACCTAAGTTCAGTAATCTATTCACTACAGCAAGCTGCCTCTTTTTGGATTAGAGTAGCACCAAGAACAGCACTTCACTAGAAAGAAGAGTCAAATAGAAAATCCTTTTGAAATTGTAAATGAAATAATCTTTGGGGTATGCTGCAAAATGGCATAAAGTGAGGACGAGAATCAGGGGACGACTTCCAACAGTTTGCAAAGGCTCCATGTATTGGGCAACTGCCACTACCTCTAGGCTATCTCCAACCAACATTTCCTACTATCTGCTTGAGTGGGAGCATGGAAACAGTGAATTTTAGTCATGATACCTGAGAATGAGGAGGTGGTCAAAAGAATAGGGAAAAAAGGAAAGAGAGTTAAGAGGAAAATGGTTCATGAGTTGGGAACAGAAAAAATATATGCCTGCAGCAGAACATGGAAAATACAGTAACAAGTAGCACAGAAGTCCAAATCAGAAGTTATTTTTCATTATACAGAAAAATATGATTTTATATTTGGGGAAAATATATTTCTCTGCTGCAGCAAGTTATCACAGGGATTATTCACTATGACCAGGTTATACATTATACTAGGAATGCAAGGATGGTTTAATATTGGGAAAACCATACATATAACTGACCATATCAATAATCAAACCACAGAATTATTTCAATGATCATCTCAATGATTTTTGACAAAATACAACACTGATTCCTTTTGAAAACACTAGAAAGTATAGGAATAAAAGGGTCTTTCCTCAAAAAAATAAACAATATACATTTAAAACCACCAGAAAGTATCATCTGCAATGGGGACAAGATAGAAGCTTTGCCGCTAAGATCAGGAATGAAGCAAAGATGTCCATTATTACTTCTATTATTTAATATTGTATTAAAAATGCTAGTGGTAGCAATTAGAGAAGAAAAAGAAATTGAAGGAATTAAAGTAGGCAATGAAGAAACTAAACTATCACTCTTTGCAGAAGATAGGATGGTCTACTTAAAGAATCCTAGAGAATCAACTAAAAGGCTAGTGGAAATAATCAACAACTTTAGCAAAGTACAAGATAAACCCACATACATCATCAGCATTTTTATATATTTCCAAAAAAACTCAGCAGCAAGAGTTATAAAGAGAAACTCCATTTAAAATCACTGAAGACAATATAAAATACTTAGGAATCTATCTGCCAAGACAAACACAGGAATTATATGAACGCAACTACAAAACACTTTCCACACAATTAAAACTAGATCTAAACATTTGTAAAAATATTAATTGCTCATGGGTAGGACAAGCGAATATAATAAAAATGACCATCCTACCCAAATTAATTTACGTATTCATTATGCCATATCTATGAAACTACCAAGAAACTTTTTAATAGAATTTTTATAGAAATAATGAAAAAATGTGAAGGATGGAGGTCTAGCAGCACCAGATCTTAAACTGTACTATAAAGCACCAGTCATCAAAACAATATGGTACTAAGGGACAGAAAGGTGGATCAATGGAATAGACGAGGAGTAAATGGCCTCAGCAAGGTAGTATTTAATAAACCCAAAGATCCTAGCTTTTGGGACAAGGATTCACTCTTATACAAAAACTGCTGGAAATATTGGAAAACAGTATGAGGAAAATCAGGTTTAGATCAGCATCTCACACCCTATACCAAGATAAATTCAAAATGGGTAAATGATTTAAATATAAAGAGTGAAATCATAAATAAATTAGCTGAACGTAGAATAGTATACCTGTCAGATTTTTGGGAAAGGAAGGAATTTAAGACCATGCAAGAGATAGAGAATATTACAAAATGCAAAATGAATGATTTTGACTATATTAAATTAAAAATAATTTTGTACAAATAAAACCAATGTAACCAAAATTAGAATGAAAACAACAAACTTCAGAAAAATGTAATAACAAAACTCTCTGACAAAGGATTACTTTCCCAAATATATAAGGAACTAAATCAAATTTATAAAAAATCAAGCCATTTCCCATTGAGAAATGGTCAAGGTCTATGAATAGGATAAAAAAATGTTCTAAATCCTTCTTGATTAGAGAAATGCAAATAAAAAGAACTCTGAGGTACCATCTCACACCTATCAAATTGGCGAATATGGTAGCAAAGGAAAGTGATAAATGTTGGAGGGGATGTGGCAAAATTAGGACACAAATACATTGCTGGTGGTGTTGTGAATTAATCCAACCATTCTGGAAAATAATTTGGAATTGTGCACAAAGGGCTTTAAAAGACTGCCTACCCTCTAGCCCAGCCATAACACTGCTGGGTTGGTACTCCTAAAGAGATAATAAGGAAAAAATACTTGTACAAAAATAATGATAGCCATGCTCTTTGTGGTGGCAAAAAATTGGAAAATGAGGGGATGTCCATCCATTGGGGAATGGCTAAACAAATGTGGTATCTGTTGGTGATGGAATATTATTGTGCTAAAAGGAATAATAAACTGGAGGAATTCCATATGAACTGGAATGACCTCCAGGAATTGATGCAGAACAAAAGGAGCAGAACCAGGAGAACATTGTACACAGAGACTGATACGTTGTGGCACAATGGAATATAATGGACTTCTGTACTAGCAGCAATGCAATGATCCAAGACAATCCAGAGGAACTTATGAGAGAACACTATCCACATGCAGAGAAAGAACTGTGGGAGCAGAAACACAGAAGAAAAATATATGACCAAACAAGTAGTTCGATGGGGATATGATTAGGGTTTTGACATTAAAAGATATGCAAATATGAATAACATGGAAATAGTTTTTTAACAATGATACATGTAAAACCTGGGGGAATTGCTTGTCAGCACTGGGAGAGGGGATGGAAGAGGAGTGGGAAAAAGTATGAATCGTAACTATGGAAAAATATTCTAAATAAATAAATTTAAAATAAAGATAGATATATTTCTATGGCACTGCAAAAGACACTAGTGCTGTCAACAGAAGCTCCCCTGAAGGTAAATACAAATACGCTTATTTTGATATTACATAATGTGAGCTAATTTTATAGTTTTGGGCTTTCTGGTATTATAGGTAAATGATCTGGCTAATGAAGGGGTTTCCTCTTATAGCTTAAGTCTTTAGCCTTACTTTCAAAAATATTGGTACATTAGGCCCTTGCCAAAAATATTTATTTCTTTTTTTTCATAATATGTATTTCTAAACACTTGATGTTTGTGAACCTCAATGGGAAAGATGAGAGAAAAAGAGTTCTATACAAAACCACCCGATCCACAGACTCTCTTTTGAGATATCATTTGATAAATGGAATAGCTTATGAGTTTTCATCACTAATTAATCAGCTTAGAATTGGTTATTTCAAATTTAAATCACCAATAGTGAAAGAGTACTATGCTTTTTTGGCAATGTAAAGTTTCATCTGAAAGAAGTAAAGCTTTCATAATTCTTGAGTTATAAAATTATAGTCCTTTAATTCTTTCCTTATAAAAGGAGAATGTTCTTCAAAGGCTAGCTTTACATTTGTCAGATAGAAAAATAAAACTTTTATAATGGAAATTTAATTATAGTACAGCTTTTGCCATTTGTCATTTCCCAGTACAGGCATAATTACAACCAGGTCAGGCAGGGCACCTTTTGTCATTTAATGACCAGTTTGTACATCAGGTCATTCTCTTAAAGTGAGCATCATAAGACTGTAATGAAGGGAATTACTGAATAGACATTATGTTGGGCTGAGGACAGGAAAAAAACCTTCCCTCAAACTTCCAAGGCCCTGATAACTGACCAACACTTCAATTATTTTCAAAATATAATAATATATACATATAAGTATAAATTATATAACTATAAAACAACTATTTAAAGCAGCTCTAAAGTAATTACAGTAATTTCATATATCTGAGGTAAAGTTGCTTTAGATGCATTTTTACAGAACAGCATACAGAGCTAACTGTCCTAAGTAGTGTAATGAACGCTTACTTTATTGTACAGAATATCAATATTTATTAACCATAAAATATATCTGAAGAGGAACTTTACAGAAATTAAAATGTAAAAATCAAACTACATATATAAATGGCCTCAATTAAGTAGGATTTTACCCAGCTAAAGAATAATCAAGATAAACATGCACAATGAAGAAAAGGAGTAGTAACCAGATTTAAATATTCATATCCTTAACAATAATATGGGATGTTACAAAGGTGTAAATGTTGGCTGTAAAAAAGCTTGAAGACATAGCCTCATCTATAAAAGGAAAATATATTGCTGTTCAACTATTAGGAATGTTTTTTACCTGAATAGTTATATTACTCATTTGACATGGGTAATCTCATGGATGGAAGATCAGCAGCTCTGGAATCAAGGAGTTCTATTATCTTTCTTGTTTTAATAACAGGTGTAACCATATTTTGCTGTGAAATTTTCTTGTATTTGTAGTTCTAATTTCATTTCACATGCATTATTCATTTTTAAAGCTTTCTATTCACTTTCAATTTATTCTAATAGGTATTATAATTACCAGTACTTTATAAGATTAAAATTAATTTTCAAAAAATTTAACACAAACAAAAGGAATGTGGTTGGCTTTCGTGGGCTCCAAATATTACCACATTTTCATAATCTGTTTTTAAAAATGTGCAAATTTTCTGTCATATTTCATATTTCTCTGTACTGTATGTTAGTTGCTAAAACCATACGGTTTTTCTTTGTGGGATGGATAATAGTAATGATAATGATTATGGCAGATAATACTTATATAATGCTTTAAAATTTGCAAAGCACTTTATGTCCCATTTGATCCTCACAAGAACCTTATGTGTAATACACATTTATTAGAAACCTTTTATAAATGAGGAAAAACAGGGTAAGAAAGGCTTGCACAGCATCCCATTAATACTAAGTATCAGAGGCAGGATTCAGACACACTAAGTAACACACTCCATCCATCATGTCACCTGGTAGCCATAAACCCTTATTTTTCTGCCTCAGTAACAACTCTAGGAGAGACAGGCAAGGGTTAGGCTAATGGGATTAAGTGACTTGTCCAGGGTCACACAATTAGGAAGAGTCTGAAGTCATATCTGAATTCAGGTCCCCCCATCTCCAGGCCTGGGGCTCCATCTATTGTGTCACTCAGCTAATCTGTGGTCATAATTTGTGAGAACTATGCTAGACCTCAAACCTTAAAATATTCTTTTGTTCTCTTTGGCTAAAATGCTAATCTCAACATATTTGACCAAATAAGAGACGGAAAAAACACCGATAAAAGATACAATTTGGATTGTGTAAAATTTAAAAGAATTTCCTTAATCAAAATCAAAGCAATTATAAAAAGGGAAATAGCTGAGTGAGAAACATTTTATATCAAATGTGCCTGATAAAAAGTCCGATAAGTAAGATGCATATATATGGAATTGACATAAAAGGGTATCCCAAATGCCCTAGTACAATTTTAAGCTAAAAAAAATCTTAAAACTACACCAAGATTTTTGGAATACCTTGTACCAAGTAGTCAAAGGACACCAACAGTTTGCAAAGGAATTGTACACTATTAACAACCAGGTGAAAATCTGCTGTCACTATTAAAATAGAAATACAAATTAAACCCATTAGACTGGAAAAGATGACCAAAGATATAGTCAACATGAGAGAAATTATACACAGGGAAATTAATATACTCTTAAGGAACTGCAAAATGGTTCATTTGTTCTGGAAAACAATTGGAATTATATGGAAAAAATTTGTAAACCATTTGTATCTTTTGAGCTAGTGATCCTAATACTGGACACATACCCAAAGGAGGTCAAAAATAGAAGGAAAACCTCTATACCACATGTATCAAAATATTCATAGTAGACAAAACTGGATAAGCAACATGAGAAATTGGATAGAGATACATCCTTGATGCCAAGAAGTCCTGGTTTAAAGTCCCACTTTGTCACAAAGTTCGTGTGACATGTAACTGTATTACATGGGTATGTAACTGCATCACATAAAGATATCTAAGAAAATAAGTTTCCAAAGGTGCCCATCTGCATGGGAAGAGGGATACCAATTAAATGACAAATTTAATTTCTATCCCTAAAAATACTGGAAATGTAGTTGGGGAATGATTTAACAAATTGTCGTGTCTAAATGAAATGGAATATTATCCAGGTATAAGGAATGACATATTAGGAATTCAGAGAAATACAAGCATCTTTCTATTAGATTTTCCATTATACCCTTTGTCTTCTCTTTAAACAGAAACCATGCTGATCAAGTTTACAGAGATTACCTGTAATATCTCCCTGGAGGAACTACTCTACTAAGCTATCCTAATTAGTGGAGAACTGAAGATCTCATCTAATCAACTTAGATCTAAATGGCTCAAGACAGGGGGCAGCTGGGTAGCTCAGTGGATTGAGAGCCAGGTCTAGAGATGGGAGGTCCTAGGTTCAAATCTGGCCTCAGACACTTCCCAGCTGTGTGACCCTGGGCAAGTCACTTTACCCCCACTAAATACCCTTATCACTCTTCTGCCTTGGAGCCAATACACAGTATTGACTCCAAGATGGAAGGTAAGGGTTTAAAAATAAATAAATAAATAGTTAGATAAATGGCTCAAGACAATGTTTCACAAGATACCTGGCTATTCTCCAGATAGCTGGACCCAACTGGGTATCTTTTCCTCTGTCCTGTTGCTGTGTACTTCTGATAATTCCCTTCTTGTTGTCCATTAGAATTTAAGTCCCTTAAGTGCAAGGGCTATCTTATCTCTGTAAATGTATTTATAATATCTAGCACCATGTCTAGAACATAAAAAAATATTTGGGAATTTCTCTGTCTGTCTGTCTGTCTCTGTCCTCCCTTCTTCCATTCCTTCCTTTCTTTTTCCCCTTTTTATTCATTAATAGGAAGATTATATACACTGGTGAAAAAATAAAACAAGCAGAACCAGAGGAACATCATGGCACACAGATTTCAATAATACAAAACAAACCAACATTAAAAGCAACTGAACACTAATTGTCATAACTAATTTTGACTCTTGAAAAGGAAATGTGAAGCATATTCCCTCTTCTTCATAGAAGGGCAAGGGATTATGGATGCTGAAGGGTATCAGATATAATAATTGTATTAATTTTTCTTAGCTGTTGTTTTTTCCTATATTATAAGGTATGATTCAATGGAAATGAGGGAACAATAGAAAATAATTTTGATACAAAAAACATTAATAAAACCAAAATAAAATATTTTAAAGCACATCTCTCAAAACTTCATCCCTATAGACTACTGTTTTGAAACTTGCTGAAATGCTGATATCACTAGGAGTAGGTAACTAAGCTATTAAGTGTCTTTTACCTCATGATGAATAATTTGACATTGGGGGTGGTAGATGAAGAGAAATTGAGAATACTAGTTTTCTGGGGTAATTTGGGATGGAACCTACTGTTGACAAGGAAATTATGTAGCTTGATAAAACATATGATTCACCAATTTAAATTTTTGTCTTTGACTAGTTAAATCTTTATATCACAAACAAAAAGGAAATTGCTCAATATTTTAAAATGTAAGAAATTATCAGAGCCTCAATTCTTTATTAAGGGTAGTGATGTAGAGATATTGTTGTATATTCACTGACTTGCTTGAGTTTCACAAAGAAACCTCTAAAGTATATACCTCAGATTTATTATTCCCATTTTGCAGAGAAGACTTAGAAGTTAAGTGATTTCCCATGGTTACAAAATTCTAGCCGTGTGTAATTTTCAGATTTGAACCTTCCCCCGCCCCCCCACCCCGAATCTTAGGTCAGTACCCTTTCTTCTACCACACTCTCAAATTCATGTTCTTACAACTGAGTTATACTTGTTTTCCCTTGTTGTTGTTCATCTTATATTTCTTTTTATTTAAACTTTTATTTTTATTTTTATTTTATTTTTATTTTTTTTTAAACCCTTGTATTTCGGTGTATTGTCTCATAGATGGAAGATTGGTAAGGGTGGACAATGGGGGTCAAGTGACTTGCCCAGGGTCACACAGCTGGGAAGTGGTTGAGGCCGGGTTTGAACCTAGGACCTCCTGTCTCTAGGCCTGACTCTCACTCCACTGAGCTACCCAGCTGCCCCTGTTCATCTTATATTTCAAAGAGGAACAGCTGCACAAAGTGATCAGCCTCACTCTCACTCTTTCAGAGTCAAGACTGGTGATGGGCAGGATACAGTGTATGACCTTTGTGTCTGACCAAACTCAAAGCACTTCACAGTGTCTGCTTCAGTAGCCTTCATGATCATTTGTACAACTGTGTTTTATCCATCTAGTTTACTAGGGGAAATCTTCACATGCTTGGTGTAGACATCCCCCTCACTGACAAAAATGGCTTTGAGGTCTATAGGCAACCCTCAACCTGGTTTAGCCCTTGTACAGGAGAAACAGAAAGCTATGTGTGCTGTGTTTTCTCTAGATCAAAACCACCTGAAATAACTGAAATTCATTGGCAACTTGAAAAACTCCTTTTCAAGGGCTCTTTTTCAGAATTCCATGTCAAGTAGAAGAACTGATTGGTTTGAATTTCATTTCTATTTAATTCTTTTGGTGCAGATATTAATGAGGTGTGAAATGGTCCTAACAAGTGGCTGGAGAGAGAAGGCGAAATAAAGAACCTGGAAAATGAGCATCTGAAGAATTCAATGTTGACTATATCTATATTTCTCCGAATCTCTCTTTTCCTTCTCTCTCTCCTCCCTCTTTCTCTCCCTCCCTCTCTCTCTCCATCTATCTATCTATCTATCTATCATCTATCCATCTATCTCTCTATCTAAAAATTCATCTGTACCAAATGGAGCCATAGATATGGAGAATCATTCTCATACTCTCAAGTAGGTCTGCTCTTTCTACTGTTTCTAATGAGTTCTCTAGTCCTTTTGCTAGTTTGTTTGCAATTTTTAATTTTGGCAACCTGTCCTCACTCATATTTTCTAGATGATTTTTTCTACTTCAAGTTACAACTTGCAATTCAAACCGAAAGAATTTGCTGCAGTGGGAAAACTATTTGATTTGGAATCAGATGATGTTACTCAGCACTCTTTACTTTGGACAAGACCTTTGACCTATGAAGCCTTTAATCTGCTCATCTGAAAAAATGAAGTGGGAACAGGTGAACAAGATAGATTCTAAGACTACTTTTAACTATAAATTTGTGATCCAACAAAATAAACCGTTAAAGTTAATTCCATCCATGATCACAAAACAATGGTTTTCAACTAATTTTTAATTAATTTTTTTATTTTTAGAATTTGTGGATTGGGTTAGATTATATACACGTAAATAGATAGAAAACTTTATATGTATATATGCACAGACATATGTGCACCCTTACACACACATTTAAAAATAATGGTTTGATGCTAAATATTCACTAAATATTAATTTTTGAACTAGAGTGGCAAAAATGTGATCATGTTTCTAGGTGTGTGTTAACAGTATTATAGCATTCAATTTACATAAAGTTCTATCAAGAATGCAGTTAAGAACCAAGAAGTAAACTTCCATATTATTTAAAGAGCTAAAAGACATCATACAAAGTGAAAGACATAACTATGCATGTACTTCATTCATGGAAGAGCACCTCAGGCCTCTATTCATGTTCTACTCATCTGTATGTAGTTCTTAAAAGCTACAATTGGGTTCAAGAAACTCTTTGGGTTACTATTTATTTGAAACCACAAAACACAATGTCTTTTTTTTTCCTATCAAATCCAGGGGACAGATCAACTCAAAACAAAGACTTTTAATGAAATAGAATAACATGACACATGCTTTACTTGTTCCCATAGATTCCTGAATCACTTTGAGAGAGAGAGAACATTTCTATCCCAGGTAACTGATGGTTTAAGGCATTATTCCAGCTGAAACATCTCTGCATAAGAAATTTCCACTTGATGCTCCCCAGTAAAGCTGCTGATGTCATTTCCTGGCCTTCTGATGGCATCTTTGGAGGCTAATTTTCTCATTTTCAATGCCATTTATTGCTTCTCTGTTGACCTGCAGCTTCCAGAGGGCCAGTTACCCAGAAGGGAGTGGATGTACCTTTTATTGTGAAATAAGCTATAACTTTAAGGACTGTTCAACTCTTTGAGTTAAACTCATAGCAGTACGCAGACAACCTGTCATGAGCTGCTGAAGTCAAATTTGTCTTTTACGAATCTGACCCACTTGGTATCTGGGTTAGGATGATTTGATTACTTTCAAATCCCATCTTGCCCCTGCCTGCTAGCATCAAGATCATTATAATTACCTTGGATCTTTCATTAGCAATATTGAAAGAATAGAATGAAACTAATGATCTTTCATCTGAATTTCTGCAATTATACCCAAATCAGTGTTCTCTTTACATTTTTTGAACATAATTTTATCCATCTTAGTCATCTAGTTTTCTAATTCTAGTCAGAAGTAGCAAATTAGAGGAAGAGATAGGGCTACTCAAGATAGGCAGTTATAGGTTGCACTAGTAGCAGGCAGTAACAAAGAGGACAAAAACCCTATTTAAAAGTAATAATTCAATTCATTGATCAATCATCCACCTTTGATTAACTGCCTATATACTATACCTCTCATCAAATAAACATAAAAGAGACAAAAGTGAAACAGTCCTTGATTTTAAAAAGTTTATATACTATCAGGAGAAAATATATACTTAAGTATATTCAAAACATACACAAAGTAAATATCCAGGGAATTTGATTATTGGTAGTAGCATATAGGAGTTTCAGAAAAAGTTTCATATAGCCAGTGAATTGAGGAAAGTTTTAAAGGAAACGGGATTCTAATATGACACCATACTATAATATTTTTTTAACCCTTGTACTTCGGTGTATTTTCTCATAGGTGGAAGATTGGTAAGGGTGGGCAATGGGGGTCAAGTGACTTGCCCAGGGTCACACAGCTGGGAAGTGGCTGAGGCCGGGTTTGAACCTAGGACCTCCTGTCTCTAGGCCTGACACTCACTCCACTGAGCTACCCAGCTGCCCCCATACTATAATATTTTGCTCATTTTAAGCTTAGGGCAATATAATGGCATCTTTGGCTCATGAAATTCCCTTTTACATTGTTAGGGAGTATATAATAAATATAAATTTAGGAGTACAATCACAAATTGTTTTAAACTCCCAATCACAAAAAGTCTTAACATTAGGGAGAAGTTTGATTCTCTGATTTTATTTACTTTTTAAAAAATTAATCTCCATTTAATTCCTAGTATCTTTGTGGTATAGGCAAAATTCACTTCCTGGAAACATCTGGATCAAGAAGTAACAAAGTATATTACAGTGTTGCTGACAGCAGAGGGAAAACTGGGAAAAGAGAAGACCTTTTCTTGGAACTTCCATTAGTCTTTGAGGAAAAGGATATAACTGCTAGTGTCAGCCAAGTCTTCTGCTCCAAGATGTATATAAGTTTTGTGGACCTTCTTTGTTCTAGCATTAAGTTTTCTCTTTCTCATTCCTATGATTTCTCCTGGGCTTCTGGTTCTTTCTGGTTCAGTTCTCCTAACCTAGCTTCTTCTTCTCCATATAAGACCTTCAAATTTCTTCCTCATTCTTAACTACTATTGCTTTTATCTAGACTTTTCAGAATATGTCCAAGTCACATTCTCAATCAAAATAGAATTCTTATTGCACCTAATTTTGATTGCTAGATTCAATCAAGAAAAATTCTCACTTAAAAAAGATAACTACTTGCAAATGGGATAATGCAAAAAACAATCAATGGATCTTCACTCACCCTTATATTAAGAAATGGACATGAAGATGAAGATGATTGTGGGCAAAGAAGATAAGCACCTCAAGGATGTAGAGAGGAGAGATGAAACATACAAGGAGAAGCATGAAGGCCAATTTGACAAGTAAATGCATAAGTTTGGAAACAGTATATTGGGGACAGGTTGTGAAGGTCTGTAAAAACCAAACAGAGGAGTTCATATCTTGTCCTTTGGGTCAGTGACTCAAACTTTTGGATCTCAGGACTCCATTATTGTATTTAAAAAATTACAGAGGATCTCAAAGAACTTTTCTTTATATTGATTATATCTATCAATTATCACATTAGGAATTAAAACTGATAAAATTTCAAAATGTTTATTAACTCATTTAAAATCTATTACGATTCAACAAAATATTTTAATATAAAATATTGTTATGCAAAAGCTATTTTCCAAATAAAAAATAATTTGTGAGAAGAGTGGTCTTTTTTACATAATTTGGCACACCTCTTTAACATATGACTAAATAGAAGACAACTCAACTCTCATTGTGATATGTTCTTTTGGTTGCAATAAGTATATGTAGAAAATCTGTCCTCACATAAGTAACTGGAAAAGGAAAATTTTAAAGAAATAAATAAAGTCTTGGTAGCATTATGAAAACAGCTTCGACCTCTCAGATCCCCTGAAAGAGCTTCAGCAGTTTGCAGACTATTCTTTGCCATGCTTTAGGCAAATAGGGATTTACTTATAGAATCAAGGAATGACAATCAGACTGACCATGAGTAGAATGGATGGAACATGACACAAGGAGCCTCATTAGGAGGCTAATGAAATAATATGGGAGCAAAGCGATGGAATCCTGAACTAGGACGGTGGATCTATAACTAGCAAGAAAGGGCAGCAGAACCCAAGAAATTTTTGTGAAAGCAGGAACCAAGACTTTACCTCTACAATTTGCTCTATATCTCAACAAATAAAGGAGAAAAATGCTGTTAAGTTATTCTTCTCTTTTCACTGCCACAGGGTCTACTACGTGGATAGCTATCAGAGCACATCATACTTAATAAAAAATCCATAAAAAACAATTACTAGGTCATTAGCATGTACTTTTGAAAAGAAACTTTAAAATAACTATTATAGGATTGCCAAACTGCTATTCAGCAGAAAGTAGAAAGTACATACTGCTGTTAGCTATTGCCTTTGTGATCAGATACTGATGGAAAACCACTGAAAGATTACTGCTGGTATAAATTACATTCTATTGATATAATCTACCACTGACTGCTCATGGGGATTAGACTGCTTTTGAATTAGTAGAGGCAAATTTGGGATCAATAAAAGGTGGGGATGGTCTGTTCAAGTAGGTGAAGTACAGAAATAGGGTCTATGATTTCAGTGACATAGGTAACTCCCAGATCAGGAAACTCCCTTTACTAATGCAGGAGAAACACATTTCCAGCAACTTAAGAGTCTTAGAGAAATACATAGAGAATTCAGAGTTTAAATGACTTGACTAGGGTCACATAGCTACTAGATTTGAACGAGGTTTTCCTGGATACAAGGCCAACTCTGTACTCATCATGTTATGTTACTTCTGGTATAATGGGACACAACATAATGTAATACTCAGTATTTACATCTGAGGTCTAGTAGGAGTAATAATGTTTATGCCCTTTAAGCAATTATAATTTCAAAAGAATTTTATTATTTTGAAGTATTCCAAATTAATTTAAAATATGTTGCCCTTTGGCAGAGCTTTTTGAAAATTAGGATACTGTTAATTTTTTTCTCTTGGAAATAAACTTAAATTAAAAGTAAATTATGTCCCATTCAATTAGCTCTTTTGTCTTTATTAGTTCTGAATAACAGGCATACTTAGTTATGATCCCACTTCCCTAGAGTACTTTTAGTTCAACAGTGTATGTCCAATTACACAGAGCTAGCAAAATACAGCTTCTGACTATTTATTGAATAGCTATCCACTATTTTTCATATAAAAAGGAGAAGTTCTGATATTGTCTTTTAAAATGGCAAATATCTAGGCTTTTCACTGAATAAAATCTGAGTATTCGGTCTTATGAATTTCCCCAAAGAACATTTAAAAAGAAAGCACCAGACGGTGATTTATATAGTATAACTCAAGACAGAGATATATAACACCATATATCTAATGTGATTTGGCATTCGAAGAATGTTAGAGGACTTATTAGATTCTTCTCCTTACCTGAATGATAGTGTATTAAAGGGAACTTTAAAATGAGTTTCCCTGAAAGTCATTTGCACTCATTTGGCTAACTAGAAAGAATGATTAATTAAATTAATTTGAAAATAATTTAAAACCTATGTTGAAATCTTGAATGACATGGTATTCTTTGCTCAGCAATTTTTTAAAAACTGACTTGCTAGATGATGGTATTTTACTTGAGAAAGTGTGGTTCCTTAAGCTTCGACTTCAGTTCTCCAAAGCCCAAATCTGCATGCAGGAAATCTGACTCCCATTGTGTATAGTTTATTACCAATATGTCAGCTTACATCAATCCATGATAAGGAAAATAGATAGTTATGAGAGACAGAGAAATTATAATATACCACACATCTAAAACTTATACTGCTAAAATTGTCAAAAGCTATGACTTTGTAGATCTATATTTTCTTTTAAAATATGTAGGCTAAAATACATAGGCAAAATCAGAAATAGGCAAATAATAATAATATTTTACATTTACATGCTGCTTACTATGTGCCAAGTACTTTGTTGAGCATTTACAAATATTATCTCCTTTGATCCTCACAATAACCCTGGGAAGTATATGCTATTATTATCCCCATTTTACAGATGAGGGAATTGAGAAAAATGGAGGTAAAATGTCTAGCCCAGTGATTCCCAAAGTGGGTGCCACTGCCCCCTGGCGGGTGCTGCAACAATCCAGGGAGACGGTGATGGCCACGGGTGCATTTATCTTTCCTATTAATTGCTATTAAAATTAAAAAAAATAATTTCCAGGGGGCTAAGTAATATTTTTTTTCTGGGAAGGGGGCAGCAGGCCAAAAAAGTTTGGGAACCACTGGTCTAGCCTATAGTCACACAAGTAAGAAATGTCTGAGGCTGGATTTCTTCCTGACTCCAGCCCCAGCACTCTCTCCACTGTGTCACCTAGCTATTACTAACAAATAAATACTAAAGTTTACTTTTGTTGTTTAATCGTTCGGTCACATCTAACTCTTCTTGACCTCATGGACCATAGCTATCCATTAGGTTTTCTTGGCAAGGATACTGGAATGATTTGTCATTTCCTTCTTCAGTAGATTCTTTTATCAGGCAATCATAACTAAAGTGGCTGGTCCAGGATCTATCTCACAGCTAGGCAGTATCTGAGACTGCATTTGAATCCAGATCTTCCTGACTTCAGGCCCTACACACTAACCATGGAGTCACCTAATTGCCTCCTAAAAGTTATCACCTATATTTTAACTAGTTCATTCCCTGATATGTCTATTAGCTCCAAATAAATAGGAGAGTAATTACGATATCTGCAAGTTAACTGTCTCTACATCTTGTCAATAGTTCTATTTTATTTTTGTCTTACCTACCATCTCTGTCAACAGAAAACCTATCTATGGAAAGTTCCCAAATGACTCAAATTGTCAAAAAGTCATCCATTGTATGACATTAAAAAACTATTAATTAACTGAAACCTAAAGACAGTGCCTCAAGTCCTCAAGTATTTTATCAAGATCTTGAGGGAGTATGCATGCATTCAAAATACAATTATCAGAGTAATTAAAAAGTTATAATGGCTCTTCTCTTAAAAGACCAATTACATTAATTTTAAAAAAACTGAATGGAGAAGGGCATGATGTCAAACCTACCCATTATTATTGCTCTATCCTTAGTTTGTCAGCATTTCCCTTAACCCTTAGGGCTTGACACCTAGAAGCAAAATCATGTGGCATTTTACAAGCCCAGCGTGAAAAGCAGCAGAACTTGTTAACCTCATTTTTTCCCCATCAAGCTACCACTTAATGGCTTGGATGATATTGCCTGAATATATTCACAAAGAGAATTTGCTAGTCTACTGAGCATTTTGGCTGCACAGGCTGAGAACATCTAACATAGGTGGAGTAGACAGTCTACATTCCCCAGCACCTCGGATGAGGTCAGTCTTTTGTGATGGGCTGAGTAGCCAGAACCAGGACATTCTCTTTCTTGTTGCGCCCAGAAGGGATGGAGACCCAAATTTACCCATAGTGCAGACACCAGGAATTGCATTGGTGAATGGGGGAGCTCTCTTTCCTTTCTCTCCCCTGTTACTCCTTGGTCCCAAGAAATGGGCTCGGCATTGGGTTTTTGTTTGTTCATTTGTTTTGGGATGGTTCATTTGTCCTAGAGTCAGGATTCCAGGCAAGATAGTGAAGCCAGGCAACCCAGCAGAAAAGCCCTGACAAGGCAGGGTAAACAGGACTTGAGTCCAAGTAGGGGCTATGGACTCTAAATTTGGGAATGCACTCTGTAGGAACCAAGATAAGCTTTGAACCTAATCTCCTCCCCTACCTCTGAGAATGGAGATGGGTGCTAGAAGCAAATAATTCTTTGTAAAAGTTAATCAGACTATTAAAAGGTTAGATAGAATTGAGCTTTAAAGATTACTCCCTTATAATAAGTCAAACACTATCTTTGGTCCTGGAAGAAAATAAAGGCAAGGTAAATAAAGATTTAGAAAAAGCAAGATTCAATAACCAACTGTGTATGCGGTATGATGGAGAACAACAAGTCAAAAATGAGGCTGATATAGGTTATGAACCAGGGAGATTTGTGAAAGTTTTATAATATACGTAATGATTAGTTCCATAGTATATATACATATTTTGTAACAAGTAAATGTGTTATTTACTTAAGTATGTGAATATTTATGTTCAATATATACTTCAATCTATAGAGCGAAAATAATTGAAAAATCTTACTAATAGAGCACATGATGAAGAAGGCTTGGGATCACTAGACAGTATGGTTAAACAACCAAACTGAACACTAAAAGCATTTTTATACTCTAATGATATTCTAACTATACCTAAATGGAATGGGAATTATAAGGAAACAAAGAATATGTGTTCATGTGACTCCCAGTGTTGGGGAAATGTCCAGTAGACTTCCTAACAATAGGAAGATTTTCTAAATATTCTATGCACAAATGACAGTATGTACTAATTGCATCAGTCTCAAGAATACTCAAAGCTTCCTTACTAAAATATACTCTCATGTGAAACAGATTGATAGTTGCATCCACAATGAAACAAAAAGAGGAAAAATGCATATTCCTCAGATAGCTAAATGAAAAACTGATCTAATTTATTAATTCAACTCACTTATGTGTATGTATTCAATTATGTATCTATGTTAATACTTAAGGCCACTGAACCGGGTCCAGAGACAAGAATTAAATGTTTGGTCTGAATTAGGGATCAGAAACTTTCAATGTTCACAAACTATTCCCTGCAACAAAAGTTCCATGACCTTGATGTCCTACATGAATGTAAATCTTGAATACTAACTTCTATGCAGAATTAGTATTATAAACAATCCAAATGGTAATATATATATATATACAAGCGTATATATATATTAGATATAGATTATAGTTTATTGCCAAAAATGCCAGTAATGAATGATCTGCATGTGAGAAGTTGTGTAAAATAACAACGAATAATAAATAAACACAGGAATGATTGAAAATAAATAAAAGAAAATAATAACAACTAATGATCTGCCCAAAGTCACATAGCTAGGAAGAGTTGGGGACCACATTTAAACTCAAATCTTTCTGACTCTAGGTCCAACACTCTATCTTTTTAATAGAGGAAGAAATTGAAGCTCATGGATGTGAGTATTTCTGGGATTAAGTTCATTCTGAGATTGCTTCACATTTACAGCATGTGTATTTTGCATATAAATAGTTGTTTGAGTGTTTTCTCTCTCATTAGAATGTGAGCTTGCACTTTTTCCCTTTATATTCCCAGGTATTTAGCACTGAGCCTAGAACATAGCAAATATTCAGTAAATGCTTGATGATGACGATAATGATTCCATAACCAAAGCCTAGAGACAATTAATGGGTAATGGGAGCAGAACAAGAATCAGGAGTAGATTGGTAAATGCTTAACAGCTATATCTCCAAAAGCAAAAACATGTTCTCTAGACACACTTTTAAATTTAATCTGCTATATTAGCATATTCTCAACAAGGCAGGGTGAAAATGGCAGCAGGAGAGGGCAGAGGCAGAGGGTCAAGTAGGAAAAGCTTTATAGATGAGCTCTCCTAACATTTCCCTCACACAAATTTAAGATAGAACCCTCAAATTGAATTTTGGAGTGATAAAGCCAAAAAAATGGGGGTGAGACATTTTTCCAGCCCAAGACAATTTAGGAGATAAAAAGGAGAGATCTCTGACATGACATGGGAATAAGGGTTGGTATGGGGTACATATAATGGTAGTGCCATCTAGGGAGTGGTCATGACAGCAGAAGCAGCTTTCTGCTCTCAGTCCGGAGACAGTAAAGAGATTGACCAAAGAATTAGGAAGGGATTACAGGGGGCCTCCCCACCATCAACCCCTGCTAGCACCAGGTACAGGAACAATTGCTTTTTGGCACTTCATTGTCTCTACCTACTTCCAGGTCACATTTACAGAGTGGAGAGGAGTGCCTGAGGTTGCAAAGAAGCCCAGGCACTCTGTGGAGCAATAGTTCTTTCAATTACAAAGGTATCAAGGGCCATTCCTGGGTAAGGGACAGAAGAACAGTGACCATACCTCTTAATGTTCAAACTAAGAAGGTTCAAAGAGATGGCTAAGAAAGAACTGAAGTCAGTTATATAAAAGAAAGTAATAAAAGAGTTGGGCAGCCAGGTAGCACCATAGTGCATAAGGTGTCAGGTCAGGACTTAGGAAGACTCATTTTCCTGAGTTCAGATTTGGCCTCAGACATTAACTGTGTGACCTAGGCAAAATCACTCTGTTTGCCTCAATTTCTTCATCTGTAAAACGAGGGAATAAAAAGTGATAAACCACTCCATTATCTTTACCAAGAAAACCCTATATGGTAACACACTTAGATACAACCAAAACAACTAAAAAACAATAAATAAAAGAATATCTAATTTTTTTGAGATCAGTCCAAGTCTTCAAGTTTTTAGACCCAAAGAAATCTCAACCAAGGATACTCACAGATCTTGTATAGCATTTTTTTTAATTTCAAGAGGAGGTATGTACCATATATTACTTTTGACAAGTCTGTATAAATGGATACAGTTTGGAGCTGTGGTTTACCTCAGGGACCTAGTACAAATATACCCACATACTGATATCCATTAATTTTTCTTGTCAGTTTTTAATGGATACCTTTTATTTTTATATCATCTTTTTTTCCATCCTTCCAGAGAGCCAATCCTTTTGATGAACAATGAAGAAAAAACAGTTCAGCAAAACCCAATATGATATTATATGTACTATTCCATATAGATAACCTCATCTCTTCCCAACTCTAGGACGAGAATTGATGTACATTGTCATATTGTCTCTTTGGGACCAAGATTGATGATTAAAATTCCCATTTTTAAACATTTTGGTAGCAATTGTTCTTTCTGTTTAAATTTTTTATTTTCACTGTATATAAATTCCTTAGTGTGTATTATTTTCCTAGTATTTTCGTGTGTGTTCATATAATTCTTCCTAAGCTTTTTTGCATTTTACACATTCATTATTTCTCATTGTACAATAATACTCCATTACATTCCCACACTACACGTTGTTTAGCTATTCCCCAATTAATGGGCGCCTACCTTTTTCCAGAACCTTGCCACCATAAGAAAAGTGCTACTATATTTTAGCATATATGACCTCCTTGAGATATAACTAGCTAAGAAAACAGACTGCCAAAATTTGCATTGTTTTTGGTTCTCTAAAGTCAGCTAATTATTATCCTCTATTTGCCTGACCACTTCCTCACCAAACAAGGCTTTTTAAAAAAATCCTCAATACCTTCATGAATCATTGAGAAAAACAATAGTACTTTAGAAGAAAGAAACTTTTTTCCAACAAAATTTTTCAATTATAGAAAAATTACACTGGGAAATGCTGCTATTCTACCACTGGAGCGGTTGACATCAGACATATCGTTCTGACAGATACACAGAAACTACAAGTAAAGATTGATTAAAAATCAACCTTTTATTCTCTTAATTTCTTCTTGGTTTATTGAAAAGCAGTCCATTGATCTATTATAAAGAAAGTTCATTTTCTCTCTTTAAAGGTTGTATTCTCATCAATTATATTACAATTTGGGAAAATGTTATTAAATTCTTTGTGAATGTTTATCAGACATTTGCATAGTGTCTAACTAAGGAGCTAAAATAAGAGATATAAAACCAGGAACAGAGGGGTAGAAATCTAAGAAAAAGAAAGACAGTACAGGTAAAACCTTTGAGCTGTTGATGATTACAAGATTATGGATATAACATACTAAACTATATTGAGTCATTGATTCTAAGTCTAATAAGGTACAGCATAGGGTTGCATTTTATTATAATTATTATAATCATATTATAATATAATATTATGCTAGAGTGCATGTAGAGAAAAGCAACCAGGATACTTTAACATGTCATAATTGTGCCACATGAGAATTATTTGAAGCAATTAGGGATGTTTAGCCATAAAAAGAAGACACTGGTGGAACATGATGGCTACCTTTTAGTATTTGAAAAGCTGTCATATAAAAGAAAGATTTGCCTCATTTTGCTTAGTCCCAGAAGACAGATTTAAGAGCAATGGAGAGAAGTTATAATTAGAATAATTTAAGCTTCTTTAAAGAAGAAAAATTATTTGAGTTATCCAAAAATAGAATGAATTATCTCAAGGGGTAGTAGGATTCCCTTTACTAAGGTCTTTGGTCAAGTCTGATTTACTTTTCACTGGAACTGTTGGAGATAACATTCTGATTTTTTTTGTGGTTGGAAATGGTCCCTGCTAAGACTGAGATTCTGTGATCAAATCCTAACTTCTCTGTCATTTACTAAATTGCTAATGCATAACAAAATATCTTGTAATATATCCTAGAACTCTTCAAAAGAATCACAAAACTGTATACAATGATGTGAATAGATTTGGATTTTGACCAAGCAGATATCACATAGAACTTTCAGGAGGTAGGTTTAGTTAGGAAATTAAAAGCAATGATCTGTTTCCACCATTTCTTCCCAAAGTTCAGGAATTGCTACATTTCATATTGGGAGGACACAAATAAGGTAGAATGAGTGGGGGAAGTTTCTGAAATCCCATTCTGAGCATTGGTCCTTATTCCAGCCCTGCATAAGTGTCAATGATAAATGAGCAAGGTGAGAGAAGATTGTTATCATGGTAAAGTAGGTCTGATGACTTAAAACAGTTTAGCCACAGAACTTAGTGTTATCTATCCACAAAAGAAGATATAGGTGCATTTCCTCTGGCATTTGCACCATTTATCCCCACAATATCAAAGAATCTTTGTGAATTCTATGCCTTATGAGTTTCTAGAGAATGTATTCTCCAAATCCATAAGGAAAAGTATCAACTAAAATTTTAGTACTTAAAAGAAAAGATTTTGCCTCCCTTAACACTAATGATAAATTGTCTTCTAGAAAAACATAAAATAGAATTTATACTTTAAATTTTTATTTTTAACTATTCTTATTTTAATAAAATGCCTATTAAAAAAAGCAATTTTTAAATATCCAAATAGGGAAAAAGGACTATTTAAAATTTCCTATCTAAATGCATTTACTTTTCATTTCTTTCTGAAACTAATAAGGTCTTTGTGACTACATCTACCAAAGAATGAGTTAAGTTTTAGAACTTAATTTATAAACATTTATTTTATCAAAGGAAATTCCTCAGATTTCTAATGGAAATGTCACAGAGACATTTTATGTCAGATATATTATGTCTCTTATTCCTATAGCAAAGTATTATCTTCATAACAACATTCCTATAATAAGCTTGTTTCTGTGTGTAGATTTTTGGTGGTTTTAATTTTAATATAAATGTATGTACATTTTTCTATTTTTCATCTATTTTGAATTTTCAAATGGATAAAACCTACTGGAGTATAGTCGGATATATTTTTACATTTGAAGAAATAAGATCTCACATGCTCCACAAATCACTTCTGCCTTATTTGACAAATGGGTTCAATGCCAATGGCAAGTGGTTCCTCCATGAAATATTCATCAATAATGATGAACATTAAAAGATTACCCATTTCTTCACATCCTGTTGGGACTTTGGGGGGGCAGATAAGAACTTTAACTGTAAATGTCAAACTAAAAGAACAAGAAGAAAAATTTGGCCTCCTGTTCTTTCTGAGGATAGTGACCAAAAAAGGTGATAGTTTTTTCTTTGAAACTGAGACAGCTCTGCTCTATGAAAACTATCCTCTTATATGATAACCACTACATACAGGACACTGAGACTCTTTAAATCAATCACTATCCTCAAAAGGTAACTTGGGAACTAAGCTACAGTTCTAACCAGTAATGAGAAGGACACATCATATCAGATACCTGGTCCACAAAGCATAAAGAAAGGAAGTCAAAGGAAATTCTTGCTGTAATTTTAGTAACTCACCAGCACACTTAGTCCTTGTTCTTAGAGCTGGTCCAGGGGATCCAGTTCCTCCTTCCCCTGGTCTGGTAAGCAAAACACTAATCTCATATTCAGTGTCAGGATCCAGATGCCCAATTTTATAACTTGTTGAATCTACTGGCTGCCTGTCATTCCAGCTTCCACTTGCTGTGCAGTATTCCACCTCTCGACCGATAATGGGTCCATCCCCATTGATGGAGTTGGCATTTAGTTGTATCCACAAGTAAGTTGCTCCCACAGAGGCAAGCTGGGGTGGAGCAATGGGAACAGGTGGTTCTGAAAGATTTAACCACAAAGGCATTATTCAGTGAAAAATAAATCTTCATTTTCAAAAAAAGATGCTTAAGATTGAAGACATTTAAAAATAATAGATTGACATGATTTTAGAAATGAACTTATAAACCTCTACTCAAATTAACTTTAAAAAGTTTTTAATCACTGTTGAAATATGAGGACTTCACACATCTTTAAACTTTCAGTTTTGTACAAAAACTTCCAATTCGTATACCCACCAATCTATTTATGAAGCTTAAGCCATTCTGTTCAGACCCTCATCTAGGAATCAAAACTCAGGCTGCCTTTCTCACAAAAGTTAAGTGGTAAATGCAGTTTGAAATTAATCTTAATTGGAGGTAGTATTTTATTTTTGCAAGTCTACTTCCCCACAAGTCATCATCATTT
Source organism: Gracilinanus agilis (assembly GCF_016433145.1). Taxonomy (NCBI): domain Eukaryota; kingdom Metazoa; phylum Chordata; class Mammalia; order Didelphimorphia; family Didelphidae; genus Gracilinanus; species Gracilinanus agilis. The sequence continues at coordinate 553,790,337 of NC_058130.1, read as the reverse complement.
GAAAACACCTTTGAGAACATCAAGAAAATGTTTGATCTCTTCCTGGTTTCATAGCACTTCCTCATATTTCTTTTGCCACAATAACACTACATTAGTACATGGTGGAAACCAGTTAATTATCTCTAACAAGTTCCCATGATGTTTCCTGTACTTTAAGCTGTAAGACTGGAGAATCTGAATCTGCATAGAAAACCTCACCACTTTTGCTAAGGGAAAAATTGGTAAGGAGGTTGATGAACAACCATTAACCCTATCACTACATTTTTGTAGAACTTAAGAATTACGTTGCATTTTTGCAGAAATTAACTTATCTAGTCAACCTGACAACTGGAAGAACACAAAGCTTTTCTAAAGGAAGGCATTAATGACAAAATGGGGCAATTAGGCGATGGAGTGGATAGGAACTGAGCCTGAAGTCAGGAAGATCTGAATTCAAATCTGCTCCTAGATACTTACAAGTTGGGTCAACCTGGTCAAGTCAGTCACATGACCCTGTTGCCTCAGTTTCCTTATCTATAAAATAAGCTAGAGAAGGAAATGGAAAACCACTTCAGTATCTCCACCAAGGAAACCCCAAATGGGCTCACAATGAGTTGGACACAACTAAACAACAACAACATTCTTCACACTATGTGAATATCTTCTGTGTGAGTTCAAAAGCCTTTCCCCCCCATAAATAATTATCTGGAAAGGAAAAGGTAATTTCCCCAGCATATCAATCACCTACTACCTGAATGACTGAAAAACCCACTGGGAAATCCCTCCTCACTAACTGTTACCTATGGAATTAACAATTTATCCTGAAAATAAAATAGGATAGGCAATAGCTATAAGAAGTAATGTCCCATATTTCTACTTATAACTTATCATTGTTTCTAAAATTAGAAAAAAAACCCATACAATCAGATGATGATTCAAGCAGGCCTCCTTAAGCAGTTTAGACTAGTGATGGGCAAACTACAGCCCTCAGACCAGATGCAGGCCCCCTGAAATGTTCTATCCAGCCACATGATATTATTCTGATGAATACAATGAGTAGGATACAATACAATGAAAGTTTGAAAGAGTTGCCTTAGAAACAGACTGGTAGATGAGCATTTCCTTTCCTTTGGCCCCCTCTTTAAAAAGTTTGCCCATCGCTGGTTTAGGCTATTGTTCTATTTCAGCTTGACTGCATCTACCTTTTCCTCTCTAATATTCCACCTCCCTCAAATCCTCAGAGATCATGCAGAAAAGTAAGGAATGGTATATTCTACCACATTAAGGAAAGAGTAAAACATATTTTCTCTTGTTTTGTTTTATTGGGGCTGGGGAGGCAGGAGATACATCAGAGTGACATTTTTAATGTCGAGGGAAAACCTCATTAGGCATCAAAGTCAAAATATGGCACTATAAATGCTGGTCTCACCTTCGGAAGATTAGGAATTTATTGTAAGATTGTCAAAATCATGATTTCCACAGTTTATAAACTAAAGCTTTGTGCAGAAACTGTTCATATCTTTAAACAGTTTTGACTTAACTCAAAAATGATTTAGCATCAATTTAAATCATTAGACTGTTTCTTGAACCAAGACATGAAATGGAACTTTTATAGGGCATTCTAAGGCATTTATGTAGCCATGCTGAAAGAACAGTTAATTACTTTCAAGTTGCAAAGGCTAGCAAGGCCTATTGAAATACCATTCAGAATGCATCTCTTGCATGAGGTCACAAGGGTTAGTGATTACACGGATTCCCTTTATAACTTACAAGTATCTAAAATAGACTTGACTTTATTGCTTTATTGTCCCAGAAGGACTATTCCCTTTTCATCTCCCATTGAGGTAAGGTCCAAATAGGTTACATCAGATGTGAGATCTGAATGGAAGATTAAATATATTGCAGTTGAATATCCAAAGGGAGCTGAGATCAGATGTTAGAATCAGCAAACAAATAAATAAAAAAAATAAAGTCAACATTTACATTGTGAACTAATTCTGCCCAAATCCTGAATAAAAAAAACAAATCTCAAATCACTAAGATAAAATTATAAACAGTAAGGGAACGAATTCCTCAATCAAAATGCAAATGGAGATTCAAATGAATTAATTCTTTCTTCAAGAAAAAGAGACTATTGTTATAAAAACATATTTTTCCATCCAGTGTGTTATACACACACGAAGAAAGTACACGACTAAGGTTTTTTAAATCTTTTTTCCAATCCAAATACATAGCACCCAATGCAAACTAACACATTTCTGCAAATTATAAATTCTTAGGCAGTTACCTTGGGCACTCCGAAATTAAGTGACTTACCCAGTTCACACAGACAGTATATGTCAGAAGTGGGACTTGACTCCATATCTGGGCAGATCTACATCTTCTTTGCTACTCTACCTCTCATAGAGGCATTATGAAAATTGAATTAAGGGTTTGATTTTAAGGATATAAAGATAGTATGTGGTCTGATGGAATAGACTATAGACTAAAGAATTGCGAGACTATGAATCTGTTCTCTGTCCTAGTCAACAAATGGTTAAGAACCCTTATGACTCAGTCTTAATTTTCTCATTTGCAAAATGCCAAGGAGCTAGGGGAAGGAAATTGCATAATATTTAAGGTTCTCCCTAAACTAAGATTCCATAAAATGTTCAAATAATTTTTCATGTTACTAGAGTGCCCTGAAAAAAGTAATTGGCTCTCCCTGAAATGTTTAGCATTTCCAATAGAATCTAATTAATCTAGGAGACAGCATGCTCATGATGAGTATAAATCAGACATTTATTCTAACAAAAACAAATTGTCTTTGCTGCTGCATAGTTTCCTGACTTCATGGTTCATCAGATTGATGGTCTCCTTTTTCACATGGTGAGTCCCCAAAACACATGTACACTTTACTTATTCCTTGAAAGAGATATGATAGTTAGATGTACCCTCTTAAGTGATAGCAACTTCTATATAAAAAACAAAACTAAACAAAAAATATCAATCTTGTGCATTTAGGGAAAAGAAAATGAGGGTCTAACTGAACAACTCATATACTCAGTTTCATAAAACAAGGTAGTACTCAAGTCAAGAACACAAGTCACAGAAGTCTCACGTGATTTTCTATGTTATGCTATCCCATTATAGTATTATATGGCAGTTGTTATTAGTCCTTTGCTTTCAAAGAGAACCAATGACATCACAAGGTTGACGTCTTGACTTGTGTATGATTTGGATTTAAGGGAAGCAGAGCTGCACAAAGTCATCAGCTTGACTTTCTCTTCCTGAGTCATCCAAGTCCAGTGGCAAGACAGAAATCAGGATGAATGGCGACTGGTGATGGCTTTGGCTTCTTCAATATCTGGCCAAGCTCTAAATGCTCTACAGCATCTACTTCAGCCACCTTTATGAATGCTGGAAGGAACTATCCTCATTTAACCATTGCATGGGGTAACATCTTCATATTTGGGGTAGATACCCTCCAACCTCCAATGGAATTGAGAGGCCTGTCAGTTACCCTCAAGCTGGTTTGGCCCATTTGCTGAGGCATTTTATCGAGTGTGGCCACTACATGTGCTATATCTTCTTCTACATATATGGTAAAGAGTAAATGACATGGTAGCAATAATGGTATACTTAGAGTTAAGAGAAAAGTTCAGATATTATAATATAATTAATGACTTGGTTATTTTATTAATAATTATGTTTATATAATTATTTTATATATTATAATTATTATAATAATTTTAATTAATATCTCAGCACCTGTAAGGCTAGTTGAACTTCAGACTTGTAGCATATTTTTTTTTCTTTTTGGTTCACAGTCAACATTTGAAATTATTGTACTTATTAAGTGCCATTATTAAATGGCCATAAACGTATTGAAGAAAGACATCTTTAGTGTAGCCTATAAGGTACTGTGTGAAACACTGGATGAAATACAAAGAAAAATGACATCTGAAAGCTTACAATCTATCACAATAATTTCAAATGCTTATTATAAACCAAATCGATTTTTCATCAATTGTTAGTCTAAACATTTATCATTTGGGTTTCAAAGTCCAAATGTAGGCATATGGGAAATTTATATTTTTATACTGGAATCCTGAAGTGCAACCAGCCTCACAGGTCTTGAAGCATTAACCAAATCATTTATTACATTATAATACCATTGCATATTACATTATTACATATTGAATATTAATTCATACATGCAAAGAGAAATAAGAGTTAGCAAAAACATGCAATTCCAGTAAACAAACTCGCTTAATGGATGAATTTTGGGAAACATGAGATATTAAAGATTCCAAGAATGCATAACAAATGAAAAAAATGAAGGACAAAACAGCTTAGAGTAGTGCTAGTCATTTAGGCTTTACCTTTTCTAACTTGCCTCAAATAGATTTGCATGACAACCAGGACCATAAAGGGAGTTGAAAAGAATTTTTTTACCCCAATTTCTCAGCCTCCTTAGTTTCTCTTGAAGTTTTGCTTGCTTGACTCTACCCATCATCAGCATACAGAAATCATTCTGCAGCCTCAGAAATGTGTAGAAATGTGCCCATTTATGTGATTGCACATTGTGTTCCCTACACTTGTGCCCCACCATGCATCTTTTCTGACCACAACTTTGTTGTATCTACATTCCTACTGGAAATGAGAGAGCCAAGATGGTAGCAGTACCTCTACATAGATGAGGAAAAACATTCTTGTAACTTATCTTACTATGCTATCTAATTAGGTGTCTTTTTCTTTGACCCAGTAATAAATCCTTTGGTTAACTAAGAACTGAAATTCATTGGTAGGCATTCATGAGCTACGTTTTGGAGCAAATGTACCTAATGGTACAAACCTGGGAGAGCGTTAAGGCAGGGTGTGTATATACATGATTGCATGTATATATGTCATAGATGCACACATGTGTGTAAGTATATATACAAACCATGTATACCTATATGAATATATGTGTGTATGCACATGCATGTGTTTCTATTGTCATCAATATATTTATTTTACTAGTCAAATAAAGGGTGTATTTGGTCAAAGTTAAACAAGGTAGTAAGATAAATGACTGGAGTGATTTCCCTCATCTGTATAAGAGTAGCACTCCTACTTAAGCCACCTTGTCATCATTGGAAATGTAGATACAGGCAAAGAATATGTGTAGGTGTGTATATACACATAAGAAAATAAGGTATCTCTGATTTCCTAGAAAGGAAAGCAAATGGGCACCCAAAAGCCATGTGAATCAGTGAGAGGGAATAACCCAAAGTTTACACTGACCCTTCTAGACCAGGGAAAGATTTAATAGCTGAAGGACATTAGAAACTTGTGAAATAACCTTTGGCTAGCTCAAGAAAAATAATCCCTTTCCTCTATTCATTTCCTTGCCTACTTGGTCAATAATGACTTAACTTTCTTGTCATGCAAAATATAGCCATACATGGTTACTGGAACATAATGAATTTTAACACCGTTTTATCAATATTGTTTGTGTGATGTGACTGGGCATTTTTATATGGACACTGCTTGGTTTTATTAACCACCATCCTGTCATAAACACTCCTGTCTGGTGAATATTTGCATTTTAAGTGGTTTTCTATCAGTAAATAATGTTCATTCCTTAAATAAATTTATAGGTTGTAATCACTGCATATGGACTTGGCAGGAGCATTTGCCAAGAGCACATTCATTCCCACTGCAAACAAGCAAGAAAACATAAATAAAATATAGCTTTCAAAAATATAACCCATGTGCAAAATATGTATTTAAAATGCAATTTGTCAACACAGGCTTTTACAGAGTTGCTTTTCAGAAGAAGCGGATAAGTTTGAGCTTTAAAAATGTAATGAACTAACAAAAATACAATATGTACTTACTTCAGAACGGTATTCTAGAAGATAAAAAAAATCACATACCTTTAACTACCAATTCTGCATAGTTTGATATTCCAACACCTCCTTCAGTACGTATCATACAACGATAGTTCCCAGCATCTTGTTTGGTTGTATTTACAACGCTGAATGAGGCTATAAATCTCCGTGGACTAGTCACTTTGATATCTTTCAGAGGTGCATCCCTTACATCAATGCCCTAAATAGGGATTGGAAGGTGGCAAGGAAAGGAGAGAAAAGAAAGAAAGTTATTTTTAAGGTGAAAAAGTATGACATTTAAAAGTAACCCTCATATTCAAACTTCAAAAATGCCCACTGGAATAGTACAGATGTTACTCCCATGCAGACTTCAGTTAAAGCATTCATTATCCATAGGCAACTGTTCAGCTAGAACATCTGCTAAGGGTTCTGAAATGCTGCCATCCTAAACACTTTAGAGCTTGAATGATACTGATTTAAGAGTGTGGGCATTTGTCTGCTGTTTTTTGTTCTTTCGGAATATTAATTCTGTTAAATTATTTCTACTTAAAAAAAAAAAAAGATGACAGGCAAATTTTGCTCCCTGCTCCTGCCCAGACTCCCACCTCTTTCTTTTGCACAAAGAACTTAAATTGCAAAACTCTTTTAGTTACTTAATGAACTAAGAACCAGCTTTTTCAATGCACTTTGGCTTTGTTCACCTAGTTAAACATATTCTGCTCTATTGGTGCCCTCATTTTGTATATGAATACGAGTCTGTACAAAATCTTGTAAACCCTCACAAGGATCAAATCACACAATGAATCATAACAGGGGGTTAACATATACAATGACCAGAACAACCAGTACAGGGGTCTGGACCAAGACTCAGGGTATAATGGGTCCAGGATCCAAAAAGAGGAAGGGGGATCATGGCTGATATACAGCAATAAGAAGATAGTAATATCAGTTGTTGTTAGTGCCTTTTTATATTTAATCTTACACTCTCCTTAAAATACACACACACACACACACACACACACACACACACACTGTACATGAAAACTCACATCTTTCTATACAAGCCTTTCTTAGTCATTGTTGATCAAAATACTTGTATTTGTTGTTGATTAAAGTTATAGAAAAGATAATTTTTTTAAAAAGAAATGATTATGGTTTGTACATAGTATATACCCACTAAATATATTTTAAAGGTCCATTATTAGCTAGTATTCTCTTAGACTTAAATAAGGAGTCTCCTCTGAAACTAGGTAGAGTTTAAGAAGCAGCATAGTATAACTTCATAAGCAGTACGTTCTGTGGGTGCTTAGTATGTGTGGCTATTGAACCATCTAAAATCCAAAGTCTGCTGTTTTCCCAACTTCCCCTATTTTTATTGATGATACCACAATCCTTCCAGGCACTTGAGCTCAACACTTTGATGTTATAATTTAACTCTCCATCTCCTTGCCTTCCACCCTGATGATTTGACTTTGGCACTGTCTCTTCTTGGCCTTCTCTTCTAAGGGTAAGATCTTCACCTTATTTCTCATCTGAACTAGAATGACTATCTCAACCGCCTCCATTCTTACCCAGAAAGTAACAGATTCAATTTGGACAAAATATATGGCAAGAGTACCTATTATACACTAAGTATCCTCTTCAAGTACCCAAATACCTTCTACCTTCCAGGATTTTTTTTCTTCAACTTAAGAAACCTGTATTGCTAATTAAGAAACCTAAAACCTAATAATGAAATAGATTTCAATTCTGTAATTAGGATGTTTAGTTGTTAGCAAAAATAAATTAACTTTAAAACGTTATTTGTAAGCATTAAAAGAGGCAAGTAATAGACATGTAAAACAGAATCTTCTACATAATTCATGATGCCAAAGGCAATGTTAATCTGGACATTAATGTCAAAATGGTAGTCTAATAAAATATTAGTGAATGATTTGTTTTATTTCAACATAATTGCAAATTGGTTTCCTTCTTATTCCTTTTTCTCCAACTATTCTTTAGTTTGTTATTTTAAATGTATTTTTAATCATTAAGTTTGTGAAATTTTGAGTTCCAAATTCCTTCCCTCCCTGCAACTGCTCCCCCATTGACTGACAAAGCAAGCAATATGAAATTAATTATACATGAGGGCACACAAAACATACTCATATTACCCATGTTGTAAAGAAACAAAAAAAAACAAATGAGAAAAAATTTTAAAGAGAAAAAATATGCTTCATTTTGCATTCAGATTTTCTTCAGTTCTCTCTCTGAAGTGTGGATAGCATCTTTCATCTTGGGTCCTCCTTTTTCTTTAAAAGGTACTTCGTGCCAAAATAATATTAGTTTTTTTTAAACCCTTACCCTTCATTTTGGAATCAGTACTATGTACTGGTTCCAAGGCAGAAGAGCAATAAGGGCTAGGCAATGAGGGTTAAATGACTTGCCCAGGGTCACACAGGTAGGAAGTGTCTGAAGCCAGATTGGAACCTGAGATCTTTTGTCTATAGGCCTGGCTCTCAATCCACTGAGCCACCCAGCTACCCCCAATAATATTAAATTTAAGAAAAAAATCAAGAGTATAGAATTTGATTGGCGAAAGAAATGGCAAACCATTCCAGGAGTTTTGGCAAGAAAAACCTAAAAGAAGTACATAGAGGAGAGTAAGGATATACTGAAGAGAGGCTTCAGGGAGGGAGAGAGATTTCAGGGAGGGACATAAATCAGTAGATATTGATAAAAATCCAGGCATGAGGTGATAAGTATCTATATATCAGGGTAGTGTCAATGTCCAAGGAAAGAAGGGGGTATATCTGGGAGATGAAAATGTAGGAATATAGTTAGGGATAGTCTGATTTTCAAGGGTTAGTTGAAAGAAGGGAATTTTGAGAGAAGCCCTGGGAAGGATTCTTTAGATTTGAAAGAAGGAAGTGAAGTTCAGTTATTTCCAGTTGTAGACCCACAATTCCTTTCTTACCCAGAATCCTTTCCCAGGTTTTCTCTCACAATTCCCTTCTTTCAACTAAACCTAGAAAACCAGACTATCCCTAACTATATTCTTACAAAATGAAGGTGAAAATGACAAGACTTGACAAGGATTTTAAATGGGAGGTTAGAGTGCAGAGTTGAGAATATCACTGAGACTGTGATCCTGGGTGACTGGGAAGATAATAACAAGATGATCAACAGTAATAAGGGAGTGAGTCAAAGGGAAAGGTTTAGAGGGTAAGATAATGAGGCCTGTTTCAGGCATGTTGAATTTAAAATGTCTAAAGGATGTGCAATTTGAAATGTCTAATAGGCAGTTGACTGAACTTGGAGGTTTGGAGAGAAGTTAGGGTTAGACAAACAGATCTGAGAGTCTTCAGCGTAGAGTTGATAATTGAACCCAAAGCTTGGCAAAAAAAACTGCCTTTCCTGATGACTGCTTGGGATTTTCTTTTATTTTTTTCCTTTGTCACACTATTTGTTAGAGATCACCTGGAGAAGGGCCAGAACAAAAGATCTACATGCTGGGAAGAATTAGAAGTTCTGTGGGAAATGACTTGCCCAAGTTGAAATACAAATGTCGTTCTCTCTATACAAGCACCTCAATGTTTTTCAAAGTTCACTGACTTTCCTAGAGAGCTAATAAGTATGTTCTTGAAATGATTTTGATTAAATGATCTTATAAAACTAAACTTGTTTCATACTAAATCTTTAGACAAAAGCTACTGTAGAAAGAGTGCTAATTGTTTTTAATGACTTCATGTCACACTTTTAACCTAAAAATTTATAAACAGTTACAAGCAAGTAACATTGCTTCAGAGTTGGTCAAAAATAATTTATTAAACACTTATCAAGCCAGGCACTGTCAGAAATATATTCCATAGCCATATTGCTGAAGTGCTTTAGTTGTTTTTTAATGGAGATGACATGAAGTAAAGACAAATTAGCAAAGCAAAATAGCTATCTTGGCTTATTTCAAATAAATGACCACATGTGTTCTTAACTCAAAATCTGAAAAGTTCAATGTCTTTCTTTATAAATTCTTAATTATAACTAAGTTTTGCTGTGAAAGACAAAGATGGCTATCTCAACTCCTTTCCTTCCATGAAGGGGGTAGGAATGGAATTCCCCTACTGCCTCTGTATCTCTGCCCAAAAGAGTCAAACTTAGAATGTGGTCTTCTTTTTTGACCACTAGCATCTTTTTTGGGCTCCAGGTATCTTTTTTTATTCAGAAGACTGGTGGGAAGGGATATTTCATACCCAAAGGGACTCATACAACAGGGTCTCCAAGTACCAAAAATAGGCTGATATATCCATAAGCAACAGTCTTCTTAATTAACTTAAAATTAACTTGAAATTTTCTCTGTGCTCTTTTGGAGAATTTATAAAGTTGTTAATAATTACACATTATACACTATAACTTCAACCCTGATGTGACTTTTGGCTACCAACCTGAAAAAGGCAATTCTATTGTTGTTATTCAGTCATTTCTCAATTGTATATGATTCTTTGTGAGCCCATTTGGAATTTTCTTGGATGAAAATACTGACTTGGCTTGGCATTTTCTTTCCCACTTTCTATTACACATGAGGAAACTGAGACAAAAAGAATTAAGTGATTTGTCTTGAGTCACATAGTTAATGAGTATCTGAGGCCAAATTTGAACTCAAGAAGAACAATTTTTCTTATTTCAGTCCTGGCACTGGATCCACTGTGCCACCTAGCTGGCCCTAGGGAAAACTTATAGCTATTTATATTTGAGAAGCTAAACTCCAAGAGCCATTTGTTTTGCCCACACTGATTGCAATTAAAGATATATACTTAGCATGAGAGTGAGTAATCTTTTTCATGTAGAAAAATCAATACTATCAAAAATATCATTGGATAGCAAAGAATGGCGCAAAGGGAAGAAGGAACTTTGAATTAAAATCTCAGTTAAAAAGGACCAAAAGAAAAGAAAAAATGAAAGAGAAAGAAGATACTTCCTCAGGCAACTAGAGTCATGCAGGGATATAGAGAATGTCTACTAACCATGAATTTATCAATCACCATGGTCCTCTGGTTGCTGCAGGTCCATTTATATATGGTGGATTAAGATGATGACTTCCATAGTCACCCCTGACACCAGGTAACTTCTACCATAGTTACTTGTCTGCCATTCTGCATATTTTTTCTCCCAAATATCCTCAAAGACTCATTCCAGTTCCCACAATGTTAAATTGTCTCCACAGTTGGGATTCCAAACTATATGAGAATTTCTTTGCGGAGGGGGCAGGGAGAGGGGGAATAGCACATAGTTCAGGGGATGGAGACAAAACTCCAAATCCCAGAATTCTCCTGTAGAATTTAAACAATTTCTTCTTTTAGGCTTTATCAACACACTCTGACCAGTAGAAGTAGGAAACACTTTGTTAAGCAAGGGATGACTCTCAGGGAATAGGTGGAACACAGTGGAAAAACAGATGCTATATTACAAAATATATTAATTTTTAAAAAAAATTACTATCTCACAGAACTTGCTGGGTTTTTAGTCTCTCTAGACTTCATGGCAAATCTCACAGTGAAGATGTAACCATTTCAGTTGCCTCCCTATCCCACTAAATAAGGAAGTCCAGGAAATCAAATCTCCTCAATTGTCCAAAACAAAACCTTCAGTAATGGTTGAAAGTACCCTTTTCCACCAGCAGGGAATCTAATTATCAACTAGTTGTCAATTGTATAGGCATTCCCCCTAGCTCATATCTCTGAATGATGACTGGAACAACAAGAACATCCACCTCTCTCTTATCCCAATGTCCACTCTGCCTTATATTATTAGGAAGCCACATCTCCTGCCACTCCCATCCATTGCAAATGTCTTCTAGATAAAGCTTATTTGCTTAATTTTCTCTGTTCCCTTTTGAACAATATTGTATTCTGTCTTCTGGGGTTTTAAATTCTAGTCATCCCAGAAAAAGCATCAGCCATTGGCTCTTAGAGCTGGGACTAATAGTGTTGGCAATCATTCTTATTTATCAAGCCATGGCTTAAAGAAAATAGTAGGAAATGGGTAGGCCAGGAGTGCCATGCTTTGACAACAGGACCTCCCTCCTTTTATCATGACAAGAGAGGTGTGACCAGAGGACTTCCCTGAACCATATATCCTGAGGGATCATCTCTTTGGCAAAAAAGTGGAGCATGAGGGATACTGTCACCCTTTCTTCTTCCTCCTAGAATCCTTGGTGCCAAATAAGCCCTAAAAAGTGTGTTGATAAAGCCTAAAAGAAGAAATTGTTTAAATTCTAAAGGAGAATTCTGGGATTTGGAGTTTTGTCTCCATCCCCTGGACTCCATCAAGGCAAGAGAGGCAAATATGAGAAGGATGAGAAAGTAGTCAAAGACAATGGACACAAGGGAGAAGATGCAAGAAGACAAAGCCTGAAGATCAACTAGCAAAGTAGGCAAGGAACAAAAGCTGAATTTGCCAAGAAGTTCCTATTTCGTTCTCTGAAACCAATTTGTTATAGCACATTACTACAGGAATTACTATCTATCTATCTATCTATCTATCTATCTATCTATCTATCTATCTATCTATCATCTATCTATCTATCTATCATCTATCTATCTATCTATCTATCTATCTATCTATCTATCTATCTATCATCTATCTATCTATCTATCTATCTATCTATCTATCTATCTATCTATCACTATATGTATTTAGATAACTCTATCTATACTATATATAGTATATTATACATACACATACTAAAGGAATTGCCATAATACAGTTATTTCCTTTATTATGTATATAGAGTAATTCTCATAATATATAGAGTAATTTCTTTTGTGTGTGTGTGTGTGTATATATATATATATATATATGTATGTTACCATAATAATTTACGATTACAATTTTTTTGTTTCCTTTATAAATTACTAAGGAAACAAAAAAACACCAAGATGTATTTTTGGCAGACAATTATAGATATATTTCTTAAATTTCTTAAGGAAAGAAAAATAAGAATTAATATTTAATGGAGGAATTATTAATATTTTCAGAGCAAATAGGTAGCTCTGTGGATAGAGCAGTAGGCTTAGAGTCTAGAAGACTTATCTTACTGAATTCAAGTCTGGCCCCATACATTTACTAGTTGGATGACCCTGGGCAAGTTACTGAAGTCTGTTTGTTTCAATTTCTTCATCTGTAAAGTTAGCTGGAAGAGGAATGGCAAACCACTCAGTATCTTTGCCAAGAATATCTCAAATGGGGGGGCAGCTGGGTAGCTCAGTGAATTGAGAGCCAGGCCTAGAGACGGGAGGTCCTAGGTTCAAATCCGGCCTCAGACACTTCCCAGCTGTGTGACCCTGGGCAAGTCACTTGACTCCCCATTGCCTACCCTTACCACTCTTCCACCTATAAGTCAATACACAGAAGTTAAGGGTTTAAAATTAAAAAAAAAAGAATATCTCAAATGCAGTCACAAAGAGTTGGACATAACCACAATGACTGAACAAAAAATTTAATATTTTTGAACTAATGTTAGTATGTGTAAATCACATTTATTTAATTTATAATATACATTTTAAAAGAAGATTTATGCAGAATTATGGGCTTGTTTCATTTTCCAAACTCTTGAATAGTGGAAAATCAATTTATTCTTGTGATATATGATACATATGAAAAATCTAAACTTTTATTACTGATATTTTAAGAATTTAATGTATGGTTGGTTGATGCATTTCTTTATCCAAACCATTTTTGTTTAAACAAAATCACATTTTGTTTCTTTCCCAAAGAAATATAAATTACAAAATGTATAAATTCCCCAGCATTATGAGATGTAATCCTCTGTAACTTAGTTTGTGTATATGTTTTTGTTGTCACATTTATGCATATTGCATGAAACACACATTTTTATGCCCCAGAAAAATGGTCATGTCCAACTGATACACTTAGCTGAATATAAAAAAAAATCTAATTAAACAGGGTTCAGCATGTGCAATACTACATATTACACTTCTCCTAAAATGTGCAATGAGTGTTAATGGTGGAAAGTGATGTCTAAATGTTTTCAAACTTAATCACTCAAACTCAAGTACAACCATTCCAAATTAATGAAGTCATCAGTAACTTTTGGTACCTTTTTTTCCTGTTGACAATGTCAAATGCCTAAGGACCTGAAACCATTAAAGGCACATTTGGGGGATGGGGGTGGGAAAGGAAGGCTAAAATGAAGAAGAGAAAGAGCAACAGAGGAGAGAGCTATAAGAGGGAGAAAAAAGAAAAGAGTTAAAGTAAAAACAAAAAGAAAATGGGAAAAGTGGGAAGGGAGAGGAGGCAAAAAAGAAAGGGAGAGTAGACAAGGCCATTGTTACCAGAAAGTTTAAATATTTGGTTCTGGGGATAAACAATTAAAAGGCACACCCAGATACATAGCATGATAAGGGGTTTTCTTCTATGACTTCAGAGAACTAGAGTAGCAACCCTGGACAAACTAGCCAACATCTTTCATTATGTTTCTTTGTAGGAATGAATTAAAAATTATCCAAGATTACCAATCACTCTATCATCTCCCAGACTTAGTTTCTACATATGTAAAAAAGTGGGTCTTATGCTCAATGATCTCTAACATCCCAGGCAGTTTTAAAAATCCTATATGAATTCATTTTTTGTCAGATGATATTATCATTCTATATAGGAAAGTCGTACAAATGAGGGAAAGTGTTAAAATTATGGGTTATATTCCTTGTTACTTTAATATACAGGGCTGCAAAAATATTGCAATACTATCATTTGTTAACTTAATAAAACATCATACTGGTGCTTAAGTTTAAATTATATTAATGGATTAAACTCATATCTTTGAAAATGCACTGGTATCTTAAAATGCATATTTTTTTCAATTTCAATAAGCTGGAAGGGGAAAAAAAAGACTGATAGTCATTTAAATTAGACTTAAAACCATCTTTATGCAATGGACTAAGACTTCTAAATGAGCAGTAATTTACCAGCAAAAAAAAAAAAAGATACATATTAAACCTTTTGGAAATAGTTTTAGCAAAAATCAGAGCTGTGATTGAAAGAAATTGAGCTTCTGGGATGCTAGCAGCACTTAGAGTAAATTAATCAATTTCAGGGCATTTTGGAATGGCTCTGCTCATGCAGGCTCAGAGGCAAGAGACATGAGGTCAGTCACCCATCCCTAACCATACAGGTAGGGATTAAGCAGCTTTTTCATTTACTTAATAGGAAAAAAAAGTCTCCATCATTCTACTTTCAGATATGTCCATTTGTAAAATGATTATTAAATTCTTGCTATTCAATCACTAATACTATCTGCAGGGCCTGAAGTAATTCCATTTCAAACATTTCACATTATTTAAATCTAATAGTAATTTAATATCTCAACAAAAACTGCTTCCTAGAGTTCTTTTCATTCTGATAATTAAGATAATGCTGGCCTTTGAATTTCTCAACCCTTTCATAACCAAGACAACTATAGTATTTACCCATTTTGATTAGAGAAGACTTAAGATCTTAAATTATATTCTTCATGTTCCATTAACATATATGATCAAGTACATTTCAATCATCTCGTGGGTTGTCTCACGAAAAGACAAAAACTTTTAAAGTAATTTTGTCTTAAAAGAGATAGATTTAATTGGAATATGAGGTATATTTAAAGTTGGATTCCATTATTTAAATAAAATAATTTCTTTCTGGGGAAGTGGAAGAACTGAGACTTCATCTATCTAAAGGACTCAAAATGAAGAAAATTCCTCCACCTTTGAAGATATGGTAAGAGCTCAGGCTGGCTTCTGGGGCAACTGAATATGTGGTTACAGATGGTCTTCCAGGCTCCTTCCCCTTAGCTCATTCAACTCAGACTAGAGCTTCACATACAATGAATGAACTTAAAAAAAAAAAAAAACAGCCTCAGGGATGGAGGAGGTTGTCAGAAATCTTCCTGAACTTCCCATGGCTACAGGTTGTTTTCCTTCAGTTCATGACTCAGTAACTGTAAAAGGAGAGGTGAATTTTGATCCTTTTAATTCTTGAATTAATGGTTAAAGTAGTTTTAATTAGATTTAATGATTTACAAATATCTTTTGGATTTTTTTAGACCAATACTTTTTTAAATCAATACTTCTAAGGCAGAAGGTAAGGGGTTTTAAAAAATCCAATGGATAATTTGTAAAACATTAAACCTAATTAAGACTACCTTAATCGTACTAATACTAAGTATTGATTCTAAGGCAGAAGAGCAGTAAGGGTTAGGCACCTGGAGTCAAGTGACTTGACCAGGGTCACATAATTTGGAAGTATCTGAGGGCCACCTGGCTCTCTATCTGCTGAGCCATTTAGCTCTCCTTTCCCTTTTTTAGATTTTTTAATAAATTTAAAAAAAACAAAACTTGTACCTGCTCTCCTTGACCCAACTTTTAGCCCATGACAGAAGATCAGCAATTCCTGTTATATATACTTTTAGAGTGTTGCCTAGGGCATTGAAAAGTTAACTGACTTGCTGTGGACACACAAGCTAATATATGGTTCATGCAAGACTTGAATCCAGGGCTTTCATTCTCCAAGGCCATTCCTCTATATATTTGATTACTGGAACTTTCATGCCTGATTAATATGCCATTTAAAAGCCTATCATTCTATCCTTAAATTTTATTTGAATGTTCATAAATCAGGCATCATGATGATGCCTAATATGATCAGTATAGTGACCAGAAGATTCTGCCAAGGCTAACATGTATCAGACTTAGAAACAAATGACTCCAGAACCAATGATTCTAGTCATCATAAAAATAAGTAATGGGGCAGTTAGGGAGCACAGTAGGTAGAATGCCAGGCCTGGAGTCAGGAACCCAGATTCAATTCTGGCCCCAAGACCCTTGCCAGCTGTATGACCTTAGGCAAGTCATTTAACCTAGCCCTTGCCCTTCTTTCTTACAGTTGTTACTAAGACAGAAAAGTAAGGGTTTGAAAAAAGATTCAGTTACCAATGACAAGCCTTTCCATTATATTATCAGATCAGGGTTGATAAATACATCTTTTAGATGTCATTTAGTATTATGTAAAGCAACATAATCCCTAGAAGTTGTACTAATATAACCTATGAGACAGAAATTCTTAATCTTTTTTATGTCATGGACAACTTGGTCAGTCTGAGACACTGCCTCCTCTCCACTCAACATAGAGAAAAATGTATAAACGCTAATATAAAATACACTGGATCACAAAAGGAACAGCTAGGTGGCTCAGTGGTTAAAGTGTAGGGCAGTCGGGTAGACTCATCTCCCTGAGTTCAAATCTGGCCTCAAACACTTACTAGCTAGGTGACACTGGGCAAGTCACTAAACTCTGCATCCATTTCCTTCTCTGGAAAATGAGCTGGAGAAGAAAATGGCAAAACACTCCAGTAACTTTGCCAAAGGAGTTATGAAGAGTCAGACACGACTGAATGACAACTACGAAAACAAAGGAAACCAACTTTGTTGAAATAAAGTTACCAAAATGTTGTGGGGATTTTTTTTTAGAATTTATGGATCCTTAAGTTAATAACCTCTACTAAAAGGGGCAAATGTTATTAGCTGCAAGCAGGTGGGTAACATGGTATATAAATGCTAGACTGTGAGTCAATGAGATCTGTGTTTGAATTCTGCTACAAATGCTAACTAACTGTGTGACCCTAAACCTTTTATTTACCCTAAACCTTTCATTTAATCTCTCCCTGCTGTGATGCGCTCATAAATAAAATGAAAGTAATAATAGCACCTAATATTAGCCTTTTCCCACTTACCTGTATTTATCTATCCATCTTGCTGTTCCTCAAAAAGGATGCTCTGATTTTGGACTCTTTTTCACTGGTTGTGTCCTATGCCTGGAATGTTCATCAGACTCATCTCTATATCCTGATGTTCTGGCCTTCCTCACACTCTCTTCTACCAGAGGGCTTTTCTGATCCCTCACACGGACAGAATTCCCCCTGATATTAATTCCCATTTATACGGTATCTCTCTTGTATATACATAGTTGTCAGCATGTTGCCTTCTCCACTAAAAAGTGAGCTCCTAAAGGACAGGGATCATGGGGGGGGTGTGGTCCTTTTTAAATTGTTGTTTGGGGTTTTGGGTTTTTTGTTCTTGTTTGTTCTTTGCTTTTAACAGTTACTGACAGAATAAAAACTTAAGTACTTGTTGAATAACTGAGTTGCTCTGAGGATCAAAAAAGATAAAATATATAAAGAATTTTGCAAACCTTAGGGTAGCATGCAAATGTTGGCTATATCAAAAGAGACATCCCAAGGGTTCAAAGTGCTTTAGTAAAGTATTAAGAAGAAATTCCCATTTCATAGGAAAAGGGATATTTCAAACATTTTAGTGCATTCTCCGCTAGCATTGACCCCAATTTGGTTGCCTTTCACTGCTGACTTTATTTACTCTGTAACATTTACTCATTATATACACTGTCCTTTTACATCTGCTTTCTTCATTGAGCATCATTCCATCCACACATCCCAATTTTTCTCTGAATTCTTCATATTTCAATGGCTTGTTCTTGATGAACTCCCATGGGCTATCATTGATCATAACTATTATATATGAGAGAGATTAGACATTCATTTTAATTCCAAATAATTAGCTACGAGCAACTTAAGCTCTCTCTGGGTTTCATTTTTCTCATCTGTTAACTGAGGTTTGACTAAGTAAGTTCTGAAGTCCCTTTCAACACTAAATCTGTTATCTAATGAACTGATGAATGCTGAAGAGATGCAGATTTTAGCTTCACCTAAAGGAAAATGTCTTAACAAGAAGAAACATTTAACAGAAGAATGATCTACTCTGGAAAGACCTGGGCTCTCTTTCACCAAGTTCCTCTGGTGATGTGAAAGGGAAGAATCTTGTTCAGATTTGGAGTGGACCAGATAACATTTGAAGCTCCGTTTAATTTTGAGATTCTTTGATACTTACTAGCTATGTGGCCTTGGGCAAGTCAATTAACCTCCTTGAGAGATCATTTTATACTATTTAAACTAATATGCCAATCTAATCGTGCCAAACACAAGGGTATCATATATTTACATTTCTTCTGGTCTTGGTCCAGACCTGTGGTTTTCTTCCTGTAGAGAATACCTAGTGAAGGAAATCCCTTCACTAAGACAGATCAGCAATTGCTCAGAAACTCATCACCTCAGGGACTATCTTGCAACGATAAGAAAGTTAAGTGATTTTCCCAGAGTCACTGAACTAGTTTTTGTCAGAGGCAGCCAGTAAACCTGGGCTTTTAAGATTTCAAGGCTTGTTCTCTATACACTTCATGTTGTCTCTCCTATTTAAGTTGCCATTCAGTCATTTTTCAATCATGTCTGAATCTTTGTGACTCCATTGAGAGTTTTCTGGGCCAAAATACTGGAGTGGTTTGTCATTTCCTTCTCTAGCTCATTTTACAGATAAGGGAACTGAGGTAAATAGGGTTAAGTGACTTGTCCAGCCTCACATAGCTAGTAAGTGTCTGAGGCTAGACTGAACTGAGGAAAGTGAATCTTCTTGACTTTAGAGCTGGCACTCTATCCTTTGTGCTACCAGCTATCCCCTCGCATTTAAATACATAGTAATAAACCAAAGAGCATAATGAATATCATTATGTTCATGGACGTACCGTAAGAACAACACATGACAAATATCACGACAATACAGAAGAGTTGCTGATGAGACCAATGCATCTGCCCTTTGGTGAGTGGCTTTCTATGGATGCTTTCCTAGCCAAAAGACATTAATATCTTCACTTTATCATCTCACAGCATACAAAATATAATTTTGATCCCAGCCTTCTATAACTTTTCCCTCTCGGGATAAGGCTCAAGTTCAAACTGTTATTACCTGGTTTGGAGTAACCTATTTTCTTCCTCCTAGTCTAAATATTTAAGCCAATAGACAACGCAAGAGAAGTTCCTGGAGCTGTGATGCCACCACTTTATTCATACTGTGTATGAAGATGGGCAATCCCAGAAGTGTTCTTCAGCCTTCCCATTCAAGCACAGTGGTAAGAGCTAAGCAAATTGACTTGCAACTGAGAGTCAGCATGATCCCCTCAAAAGGAAAAAACAATATTTCCTTCTCGTAGGATTTCTCTCTTTGATACTCAAGAAGACCCAGAAGAAGAAAAAGGGGAAAAAACTCTTGAATTTTTCTTTCTTCCACCTCTGATTCTGACAAGACAGTAGTGCCATTAAAGTAAATCACAGGTGGGGGCAGCTGGGTGGCTCAGTGGATTGAAGGCTAGGCCTAGAAAAGGGAGGTCCTAGGTTCAAATCTGGCCTCAGACACTTCCTAACTGTGTGACCCTGGGCAAGTCACTTAACCCCCATTGCCTAGCCCTTACCACTCTTCTGCCTTTGAACATAGTATTGTCTCCAAGGCAGAAGGTAAGGGTTTTTAAAAAGAATACATCACAGGTAATACCTGCTCTTGCCACAAACCATATATACAAACAGGCAGACCTCTTGACAAACCATCTCTTTTTTTTTCCATTTCTCATTCTAGACTATCTGCAGAATTGGTTCTAGAAGAATGGGGGTGGGAAAAGGATAGTTCTCTTTGTTATGCCAAACCATAATTCCCCTCATTCTCCTGCTACATCCAAAAGGAGAAAGGGGAAGCTGAGGTGGTGAGGAGGTAGTGAGGAAGAAGAAGAAGAAAACTCTATTAGTGGCCCCAAATCAAGTATATTAAAATATTTTCAATTTAGCAAATATTTTCGGAGTGCCTTCTATTGTCAACCTCATGCAATAGACCTTGGAGAAGGGATCTTGCCTGTTTTTGTGGCTTGGACCCCTTTGACAATCTGGTGAAGTCTATGAACTCTAATACTAAAAATCTGTCTGATTTGTAATAAAATAACTGAGACAGAGCTCTGAGCCAATAACTACTTATTAAAGAAATTCGGCCCCCTTCAGCAAATAGGATCTCAGGCCTTTCTCATTGTCTGAGGTCCCCTACATTCTCCAGGGTATAGCTTTTAATACTCTCCAGAGCCCAAATCTGTTCTTTTATACCTGATCAGTTTAGGCAACAGCTCATTATTTCCTTAGTGGAGTCTAAACTCTTGGTACACCCCTAAAACATGTTGCTACCAAACAACAAGATAGACAGATGGCATGTAGTCCATCTACAACTCATTCTTATGACAACCAACAGCCCATCCTTACAACATCGACTCTAGCATCGGGCTCTGGGTACTCCAGGAACAGACCCTGCACTGACATGATCAAGTGACGTCCAGCCTCTTGTCCAGGCCCATTTGGATGGGTCATAAGAAGGAAGTGATTCAGGGAAGAGGGGCTCAATATATCTTGGGGATTTTTGCTGGAGTTTGTGACACTGCTATCATACTGTACCTAAATATTCAGTCCTGCAGAGAGGGCTTCTTCCTCTAATCTTATAAGTCATGCTGAAAAAGTTATAAAGTTTAACAAGAAAGGAAAGAATCTATTCAACTATAACCTACAACTAATGACTCCTAATTATATTATGCATTAAGATTAGTTAATTATCCTTAAAAGAAATATCTAGGAATTCATCATTACTCCTAAGGAATCATATTAAACCAAAATAATACTAATAAAAATCATTGACCTAGGACGAGCAGAAATGTTCAAAAATAGGGAGGGGTAAAATTATTTCTTACAGTACCCCTTCTCATAATGATACTTTTAAATGTTTAAAATAAAATGCAAAGGCTTTCAAAAGAAACTCATTATATTAAAATACAGTTAGACAAGTTTTTGTCATTTGGGGGGGGTATTTTTAAGTTCAAATATCTGAGGTTAGGAACTACTGCCTAAGAAGAAAGGATAATTAAGGATAAAGGATCTTCAGTAAACCCACATATAGCTATAAGGACTCCAAAAATGGGAGTGTATTAATCAACATTCCTTTCCACTCAGAAAAAAAATAGTTCAACATTTATATATATAACTTTAGCATTTTATGCTTACAAAGTATTTTCCCACATATTATCATAAGGCATGATATTATTCCATCCTCCAAACAACCCTGTAAAGTGGGTAAGTGCAAATATTAGCAAGCTGATTTGAAAAATGGGGAAACTGAGAGTTAGAAAGGTTAAAATAATTGCCCAAAAGATCACAGTTCTTAAGTGTGGGCTCCAAGTCCTGTGTGCTTCCCCAAACGTGAAAAGCTGCTGTGAGCACCACTTGGGTTGCTTAGAAACAAGTAAGTACATACAGAGCTGATTCATGTGGTGAGTATGGGAAACACTGTCCCAGCAGCCATTCACTGGAAATATTTTGCTCTAAGCGACCAAAAGCCATTGATGTTCCTAGAGGAGATACACATTCTTTTAATCCTCTAAGGGGAAAAATATTAATCTATGGTATTTAAAAGAACAAACTCTTACTCCAGACTAAGAACCTTCCAATTCTTTTCTACAAAGCGTTTCATATCTAAAAGCTACGTACCCCTGATGATTTTTTCCCTAGGGTAATACCAAGGAAATACAATTTTTAAAAAATATTCGATTTTAGTCAATTTCATTTATTGATATTTTGAAGAAAAAATCATTACCACCAGATACAACATATTGATTCTATTTTTCTCCAGAATCTCTACAGGTTTCTTCTTCTATAGCATCTTCATTGCATTAAGACTTTGCCTTAATGCAATACATCTTAAAAACCACACATAGGTCAAGGTACCCGGCACCCCAGGAAGGCCTGTTGTGTTTCCAGCCACAGTGTTTTCAATTATACCATAATACTCATCGGGAACTCAAATGAACATGGAGGAGACTTTAACTACAGAAAAATTTAAAGAGTAAATGGTTCCTATAGCAACCGTAGGATAGTCCCCTTGTGCATACTCAGTATTTTGTATGACTGTAAGTGCTGCTAAATTTATGCTTTAATATAGATGTGTGTAAAATGCCCAAGTTAAGCTTGCCATGGGAACCATAATTTTCCTTCCTATCAAATCTATAATGTGGCTTTTAGACATCATAACAGAATGGTTCTGGTGCATCAATGTAATATTTTCTCTTGGAACATGCTGCTCATAAGCCAAACTAAAAGCCAGCAAATAATCTTAGCTAAGATATGTTCATTGGCACAAAGAAACCCAAGTAAACACCCCCATCTGTACAAAAACACATTCACACGATCACTGATGGTGTTCATAAAGCAAGTGAAAGAAGGGCTGCCATTTAAATGATTATACAGTGACAGGAAAAAGCAAAGTATAAATCTGTTATCAGCCTGAATGTTGTACCAAGTCCTGTTCTAGATCTATGTACTATACTTATTTCCCCAAAGATAGCAGTTAAAAAGCTATTTAGCCTAGTTTAAAGTTTATTTGTAAGCTAAGTTTCAGCAGTAGGCCAAAAGCAATTGTCCTTAGAAAGACTATTTTAAGTCATGAAAATCTGAAGCTTTTTTTCTCAAAAGACATTCTGGAGTTTTCTGAGCTCTGAAAATGCATGTGAGAAATTTATTAACTGGTGAAAATCACTTTTTTCACACTTGGATAGCTCATACACAGCTAAATGGAATTATATATCAAACTTTCAAAAGAAAAAAATTACCTTTGGGCCAACAGTAATCAAGAGTTTTCAGCTACCAAGTGTAATTTTTTTTAAAGAAAGTTAAAAAGTGTCTGAAAATAAAAGATTATAATGGATTGTACTAGTCACAAGGGAGAAAGTGTCTCTCAATCATTCCGGGGGCATGAGTTGGCTGCCAGAGTGGGAACATCAAAGATGTTAGGAGGCATTATTAATGTCATATTTTCCTTAATTTTGAATTTATTTGAAATGGATTATTTGAAACGTGTTCATGGAAGGGTTGTAGGATAAGGGGAAAAGAAGTTTTAATCGGAGCCAAGAAGAAAGGGTGGAGCTAAGACAAGCAAAAAAGAATATTAGGTGTCATCTATAATAGCTTTGGAATGAAAATTGCTACAATATCTGTTTCTTATTCAGTCCTTGCTCTTCCATCAGGCCCCAGAGAATAGATGCACAGGCTACAGAAAAGGTCACATCAACACAGTCAGAAGTGCTAAAGATCAAGACAAACTTTCTTAATTCCAGAGACAATTCTTTCTAAAGAGAGTACACCGAGAAGGCAGGAATAATTTACATCTATGCTTGGGAAAAAAGCCAATATGTAGGACTTTTTAGTTCATCATAAAGAGAAGATCATCATCCAAGGACAAGGGTTTTGAACCTCTTTTTGAGCCCTGTATCCCTTTGGCACTGATGAAGTATATGGGCCCTTTTTTCAGAAAGATATTTTTAACTGCATAAAATATGTGAGATTACAAAAGAGATGAATTATGCTGAAATAAACCAAATTTAATTAAAAATTAAATTGAAATAAATCAAATCTATTTTTTAAACCAAGCTTAAGAACCCTAATTTAAACTTCTGCTTTTAGAAGCTAACTTCAGAAGCTAATGTTGTAAATATTTCATTCAATTATTATGTTTATTCAAAGAGAGAAATATAATTTCTTTACATTTACCAAATTGCTTAAGTGTACATAAATAGCTTAATTTTAAAATGAAATCCTAATGTCATATCAACATCTCATCCTTAAGATACTTAAATTATTAATAAAACGACAGAATATAAGAGTTATAAGGGAAATTATAAATTTGCATTATAATGCAATTTCCTTTTCTTTTTTACAGATGAAGAAACTGAGGATCAGGATGATTGTGGTTTGCCAAATTCACACTGATCCTTTGAATCAAACACAATTTCTTCTGTACTGGAAAAACATGAGATTGAACCAAAAAAAAACTTAATTCCAATTGACTGAAATATTTTAGGTCAATTGACTTTTGGGGATTTAAATGACAGTTATCTTTCGAGGCAAGACTATCTAAAAGAATATTTAAGTCTTTCTGTCTATCAATAATATTCAATGAATCCTAAACTCTAAAAAAGAGATATTGAAAAAGTGGCTACATAAACTATATGGTGGTAATCTGAGAATATAAAATCACAATGAAACGTTATTTTGCATCATGGGTAAATGATAAAAGATGGCTCCTAAAAACAAGCACTTTTCCTTTTTTTCCTTATGAGGAAAGTTCGTGTGAAACAATCTAATAATACCCTTTGCGAAACTGATCAATTCATTTACTTCCTTACATCTCAGTTTCTTCCTTTGTAAACAAAGTAGGTTATATACTAAGTCATCACTATATGCCTTTCGAATTTTCATTTTGTTTTGTCTTTGCAGATAGGTGACACAGTCACTCAATCCTATTTGTCTACTTTATAATCTATAAAATGGGCTAGAGAAGGAAATGGCAAACACTTCAGTTCCTTTGCTAAGAAAACCCAAAATAGGGAAATGAAGATAGTCTAACACAACTGAAAAATGACTGAACAGCAACAAAAATCTCTTCCCAACACTTAGCTTAGAACTTGGCATGAAGTGTAAAATGAAGATATGCTTGCTAATTAAGACAATTCCATGAAATTTGCACTTTTGATAATATGCTTGTTTTAGCAGTGGTCCGTAATTACTAGAGGGGTGGGATGTGGCAGAACTTTATATATTTTACTAGGTTTCATTATATAAGGTTTGTTGACCTACATACGTTAAAAAAGATGATGATATGACAAAAGTCACTAGCAATTTGTTCTCTGTGTTGCCATTTGTTCTGGTAATCTAACTGTCTCTACCATTTATTGATGTTCTTGAGATGATCTCTGAAGGAAAAAAAGAAAAGGAAAGTGAGGGAGTGGAGATACAGCAATGCACACAGAAATAAGATGCCATCAGAGGGTTCCTAAGAAAGTGCAAATTGAAACAGATGTGGGGAAAACCCTTATTCCCATAACTTGGAATTAAGTTCAAGTGTAACCCATTTTTAGAACTATAAAGTGTCCAGCTTCAAGACTGAGTCTGGGTATTAGTTTTATTTTCCATAAAGTTGAATTGTGCTATTCTGTTCATAAAATACTCTGTGAAAACAACTCCCAAAGAACGGACAGGAAATGCAACAAAATAAAATTTGAAATGCCCACAGAAGAACAATAACAGTTTCTATACTCACAATCATAAAGCACTTAAAGAATGGACAATGGAAGAAAAAATTTCATAATACATAAATTGCCTGGTAAGCAGATAATATATAGCCACAATAAGACACAAATCAGGAATCCCATAGTCCTTTACTCAATACGTTAAATTATATTTTGCAATATTTTCAAAATGTAGACTCGACAAGGAGATAGAATATAATAATAGCTGAAATTTATATGACACCTTAAGGTTTGAAAAATACTTTTAATGTATTATATGACTTGATCCACAAAAGTACCCTCCATGTATCATTATTCCCATTTTTCAGATAAGGAAATTGAGCCCAAAGAGGATGAATGACTTGCCATAATTACATAGCTAGAAAGTATATATATAACAAGGAACGTCTCGTACTCTAAATTCAGTACTAGGAAAACAGACTATCTCCTTCCTTGAAATGAAAGGTGGCCATCTTTTCTTTTTTTGCATGTCTAGTCTATAATTTTCACAGAGATAGCTGGACCTCTAACTGCCTGGAGTTTAAAATTATTTGTAAAAGCCAGAATGTTGGCAACACCACGAATTACTGAGGAATTCAGTTCTCGATTTAAAGCCAGCATTTCCTATCCCCTAACACCTACCACCCTCAGCCAATTCCATTGCTGCTGACTTTCTTTGGTAAACTGTTCATACATAACAAGATAGTCTAAATACTTTGGACCCTCAATCATGGAGACGTGTAAACTGTATGTTTGTTTGGTTGCTCAGTAGCACAGGGAGCAAAAAAAAACAAGTCCCATATTGGCAATAACCTGTGTGGTCCACAGATGTGACAAAGAAAATGTAGGCAGATGGGACACATCTGTTAATCATAAACATTCTTTCATTAGTGTCATCATCAGATTTATTTGTATGTTATATTTATGTTGAAAGTCTTAGCTGGTGAGCACATTTAATTCAAAATGCAAGCATTCCAACCACTGACCTTTCTTACAAGATGCTGATTAATAGATTCTTATCTGTACATATGTATATACACACACATACACATATTTTATTAGAGGAGTGTTTTTATACAGTTGGATTGTGCTCTTCTTACTCTTCCCCTGAATTAAAGAATCTCAGAATGCTAGAGTTGGAGACCATCCAAAACCATATCAAGCAAAGTTTGCCACTGAATTCTCTTAACCAGGTCCACTGCTATTTTCACAATGCCACCAGTCTACCTAAACATCATTTAAAATCCATGCTGCCTATTGCCCTACTAGGTGAAGTACTGGATCTGATGTTGAGAACGTCTTAGGTTAAATCTGGCCTCTGAAATGTATTATCTGTGTGCCCTTCTTTAAGCCTCAATTTTTTTTTTTTTATTGTTCAGTCATTTCAGGCATTTCCAACTCTTCTTAAACCCACTGGAGGTTTTCTTGGCAAAAATACTGTAGTAGTTCGCCATTTCCTTTTCCAGATCATTTTACAGATGAGGAAACTGAGGCAAATAGGGTTAAGTGACTTGCCCACAGTCACACAGCTAGTAAGTCTGAGGCTGTATTTGAACTCAGAAACATTAGTCTTCCAGATTCCAGGACCTGCCTACTATTGTGCCACCGAACTGCCCCCAAAACCTCAGTTTTCTCCTTTGCAAAATGGGGGAGATAATGGTGCCTGTTGCCTACAGCTATTTTGATGTTAAAGTGTGATCACTACAAAACCTTAAAGCATTATGTTAATGCTGTTATAAATAAAGAAAAGTATCATATAGTATTGTATTGTAAAAGACAAGGCACTGAATGAGAAGTCAAAAGTTCTGCATTTTAATTTTATTTTAACATTCTAGGAATATAAATTTTAACAACTGCCTTTGGTGTCTATAGTTGTCTTCTCATATACAGCTCTCCTTCCCTAACACTCCCATCACCAAAGAATCAGGCTTTAATCCTTCCTCTACAAGAAAAAACAATTAGAAAATAATTCGGCAAAACAAATCAATATCATGTCAGAATTTGATAATACATTCAGTATTCCAAAACTGCAGTCCCTCTCTTTTCTGCTGAGAAGATGATAGTGGGGGGGAGCATGAATAACTTCATGCTATATCTTAGTCTGATCTCTCCAATTTCCCAAGATAATCTTAAGCTTTTTTAAGTCTCTTTAAGATAGTTTCCTCATCTATAAAGTGGGAATAATATCATTCAGAAAAATTAATGTTGCATTATATTATTTATTAGCAATAATTCTTTGTGAAACCATTCAATTTCTTAAACCTCAACCTCTCAAGGTCAAGCAGAGGGAATCCAGTTATCAAGTTAATTTATTCGCAGGCCCCAAGGCATCTAACTGGGCTGGGACCTTTTGTCTTTTGTTAGAAGCAAGGTAGAAACCTCAGCTCCTTTATCTGTAAACAAGAAGAATCTCCCAAAAGTATTGAAATCATAAGCCCTCTTTGTCCTTGCTAAACATATCATCTAGATTTGGGGTGATCAGACCTACAAGAGGACAAAGAGCCACTGAAAACACGATTGAGACTTTAGATTCTTTCTAGACAAAAACTGCTAGAAGAAGCTGGGCTTCATATGCTCCCTGACATTCCATTACTGAACATCCTGGAGGGCAGGTTTTCCATGTTTCCCTAGCTTGGCCAAATTGCAGAGATTGACCCACCTGAGGAATAGTATTTTCCTATCATGAAGAAATGGAGGATTTGAGAGCTGCATCTCTAACTCCTCTTTTAAATATATCCTCTTTTAAAATATCCACGGTGTATGACCCTGGGCAAGTCATTTAACCCCCAATGCCTAGCCCTTATTGCTCTTCTGCCTTAGGACACAAGGTATTGATTCTAAGATAGAAGGTGCTTAAAAAATTATAAAAACATAAAATATCCACCAATCACGATTGTCAAAGGAGGTCCAAAGGACAAACTGTCGGGCCAATCAGAAAGAGGACACACTTCCTTATAAAAAGAGGTCAGAGCTCATGGAGTCTTTTCAGTGCCCAGGTACAAATGATTACACTCCTGCTTTGCTAATAGATCATATGTCCTATTAATAAACAATGTGATTCCTGGGGAAATGGCCTTATGTTATATATTGGTTATAATTCCGGGCATTCACCACCTATCTTGCTTACCTCACAGAAAAATACATGGAATGTCTGATGGAAAAAATACACTTCAAACATGAAGGTCCTATATAAATGTGAGGTACTATCATTATTTTTATTAACCACAACCATAAAAATAATCTATTCTCAATAATAATCTACTCTCCATGAGAGGAATCATGGTTTAATGGAAAGGATGTGGGATCTGAAATCAAGGGACCTGGTCCAGAATCCTGCAGCTAATATTAAAATCTATTTGACCTCATGCAAGTCATCTTCCTTCTCTGGGCTTTGGTTTCCTCATTGTCAAACTGAGTGTCTTGGACTTAGTAAAAACAAAAGATCCTTTCACCTCAAAATCAATGGTCTAATAATTCTTCTGAGCAGTTAGGTGGTGTAGTGAATAGAGTGAAGGACCTAAAGTCAGGAAGACTCATATTTGTGACTCCAAATCTGGCCTCAGACACCTTCCTGTTGTGTGGCCCTGGGCAAGTCACTTAATCCTGTCTCAGTTTCCTCATCTGTAAAATGAGCTGGAGAAGGAAATGACAAAACAATCACTCCTGTATCTTTACCAAGAAAACTCTAGACCAGATCAAAGAATCGGACACAACTAAACAACAACAATAATTCTCCATGGACCTAAATAAACTAGCTTTAATTTTCATACAACCTGGGCAGCTTTACAGAATAAATTAACATCTGTTTTATGGTCAGCAATTAGTCTCCTAAAAGATAACAACAGCCATCTCACATATGTGTATCATTGGTTACAAGTGAAATTGGTCAAGATAGAATAAATGGCTCTGGAAAACCCAACTTCTACATTTGAAAGAAAAATTAACACATAACATGCACATTTCATTCATAACAGATAAATAGCATAAGATTTAAAATGAAAGAATAGTACAAATTGATTTCATAGCAGCCAGTTGTGTTTTTTTACATATGCTAAGAAGAATCAAATTGTTCGATTTAATGGTAAAATGAAGTCTTTTTGTTAATAAGATTGTAATATAAATACAATTTATTATTAATGGAGTAGATACGCTAGTTGTCCCATCACCCATGAAGAAATGACTTCATAAAACTTTACATGCTCCTGAATTCTACAATCAAAATCACAATTAAAATTATATTCTCTATTATATATTATGCAGGATATCAATATGACTAGCCATTGAGAAGATTGTAGACAAATGTGGAAGAATGAGGGGGAAATGAGGGAATAAACAGATTCATCAGCTTTAGAAATAATTTGCACACATTATTTCTATGAAGGGCAGCTGGTTGACACAGTGGAAACAGTGCTGGGCCTGGAGTCAAGAAGGCTCATCTTCCTGAGTTCAAATCTAACCTCAGACACTAACTCACCCGAGCATATCACTTAATCCCATCTACCTCAGTTTTTTCATCTGTAAAATGAGATGGAGAAGGAAATGGCAAATTACTCCAAATATCTTGCTAAAAAAACCCCAAAAAGGATCATAAAGAGTCAGACATGACAGAAACAAATAAACAACATATTTTCCATATGTTGCATAAATCTCAAATCATACAAAAGAAATCTGATATGTTTAGTTCCCATTACAACTGGAGAATGAGTATAAGTTCTATTCTGCTTATTATATACTCCTTTAATTCTGAATATGTCCATTAACATTTATGCATGAAATGTCCATTGCTGAATTCTATTCCAAGTTTTATAGTGGACGCCTTTCTGCTAAGAGAAAATATTTCAAGGTCTTTTAAAATAAATGCTAGTTCTGAAATCATTTTTAAATAGAATCAGTATCCTATGATCTCAAATATTCCATAAACTCTTAGAAACATTTGAAAGTGACTATTTGGATTGTGATTCCAGTCCCAAGACTATATTCAGTCTTGTCCATTGGTGACACTAGTGGACACAAAACCTCGAGAGGAAGAAAAGAGGTTTTATCCGTTTCCCATTAAGAGTTCTACATTAAAGGCTTCACTCTTTCATAAAAATAGGGTGGTCAGTTTCTATTTCTGCAAAACATCTTTTCTGCTTGACCTTTAAAAAACTGAATAGAATCTCACTGACTTCTGAAATGACTATTCTGAGCCACTTGTGAATGGAGGGCTTATAACTGCTTCCAACTTTTAGAGACAGGCTGCTATAATGGCTTCACATTATTTTAAAAAATATTTCTTCTTGATATCTGATTGAGGATAAGGGATTAATAAACAGGATAGGAAAAATGAACACACCTGTTGGGGTGTGAGCTGCGAATGAATGCAGGTGAGGTGGTCATGTTCATTGTAGTTAATGGGGAGTAACAGAATACTGGGGAAGCTGGAAGGCCTGTTTCTATTTTGATATACACTAGTTAAGTGAACATGGGGGGAAAACTCATTTAATCTGTCAGTGTCTCTGGCAACTCTCTAAAATAGTCAGTCAACAAATATTTATTAAGTGTGTCCTATATATCAGGCACTATGAATAAGGTTAAGCATAAAAAAAACAAAATGTTAGGATAAAAGGATAAGGATAAAAAAGAAAGACAATACCACTCCCTGCCTTCAAACGTCTCCCATTCTAGTAAGGGAGACAAAAGGTTAATAACTAATAATATGTAAGATTTATGCAGAGTAGATAGAATTTAATTTTAAACAGGGAAGTCATTGATAGCTGGGAGGAATGGTAAAGATTTCCTGCACCTAAATATTGAAAGATGCTAAAGAAACTAAGAGATGGAGGGGAAGGGGCAGAGCATTCCAAAAATAGCAGAAAGCCAGTGAAAATGCAAAGGGATGGAAAATGGAGTATCACAATTAAGAGGCTACAAATAGGGCAGTGTAATTAGAGCTAAAGGGTCAGGTGGGGAGTAAAGGGTGAGAAAGCTGAACTGGTAGCAAAGTGCCAGGTTAGGAAAAGTTTTCATTGCCAAGTAGGAGGCCTTAGATTTAATTCTAGAGGTAACAAGGAACCGTGAGAGATCAGTAAACATGATATGGTCAGACCTCTGCTTTTGAAAAAAGTCATTTTGGCAGCCATGTGGAAGATGGATGGAGTGATGAGAAAACTGAGGTAGACCCAAAAAGATCAAAGATAGGGGAAAATAGCTTACTTGTACAGTATATTGATATCAGCTCTTTTTATAGTGGCAAAGAATTAAAAAACAAAGGGATATCACACACACACACACACACACACTCACACACACACACACACACACACACACACACACACACACACACACACACACACACCAAAAAAATCCTTGGAAAGACTTAATATGAAGTGATTCAAAGTGCAGTGAGCAGAACCAGGAGAACATTATACACAATAACAACAATAATGATATGACAATCAGCTGTGAATGACTTAAGTATTATTAGCAATGTAAGGATTCAAGATAATTCCAAGGGTCTCATGACAAAAAAAGCTATCCACTACTGTCGATGGAATTGATAGAGTCTGAATGCAGATTGAAGCATAGCATATTTCATTTTATTTCCTTAATGACTTTTTTTTGGATAAGCAATATGTATCCTCTTTCACAACATGAAGGATATGAAAATATGTTTTGCATGATAGCATTCATATATAACCTATTTCATGTTATCTGTGTCTCATAGAGGGAAAATGAGAGAGAGAAAAAGGATGGCAAATTTTCAGAAAAAGATTGTTAAAAGTGTTATCTACATGTAAGTAGGAAAATTTACAATAGAAAAGACAACTGAGAGAGACTAGTTTGAAAGCTATTGCAATAGTCCAAGCAAGAGTTGATGAATCTTCTGAATTAGAGTGGTGACTATATGAATAGGAAGAAACATTTTAAAGTCAGAAATGACAAGATCTGGCAATTGATTGTATATGTGGCATGGGCAAGAATGAAGAGCTAGAGATTATATTAGGATGGGAGGAGGAAAGATGAATAGCTTTGATGATGCATTTTAGATATCTACAGGACACCCAATTTAAAATGACCAAGAACCTAGATATAGAGAACTATAGTTCAGGAAAGAGGTCTAGGGCTAATTATATAGAACTGGGAAAAATCTCTATACTGTGATGATCATTGAAATCAAGGGAGTTCATAAGATTAACAAGTGATATCATGTAGAAAGCAAAGAGAAGAGATTGTATGTTCCATTTGTGTTCCTGAAGAAGTATGAACAAAAGGAATTAACCCCATGGATGAAATCAAAGGTCCAGAAAGGGTGAAAAAAGTGTAACTGTTAAGGGAAGTATTTTCTAAGATGATGATTTCTGATTATAAAGATTTAAGACAGGTATGAACAAAAAGTAATAAAAATATGTCAAATATTGAAATTTATAAGTTCTTAGAATTCTATAATGAAGTTATTTCCTATACACAAGCAAATAAAAAATAAAATGTCATATAAAATAAAGAATAAAATGCTTTCAAAGAAAGGTGAATAATAAAGGAATTTTTGAACACATTAAGATATATCCAGGTCCAGAGCTCTTCATCTATCCCCTTTTCCTCTTTAAAAATAGAAAACTTCTAGGCTAAGGTGTAGAAAAGAGAAAAGTCAATGAGGAAAAATACCAGGTCAGACAGGAAGAACATATAGGGAAGAAGAATAGACTAGAAGTGGGGAGACCTAAATTCTAATCCTGGCTCCAATACTAAATAACCGTAAAACCCTTTTTCAAAATCATTTTAGCCTCATTGTCCCTCAGTTTCCTTATTGATAAATATCCCAAAGACACATATAAAGAAGCAAATGAGAAAAGTAACATAAGAGCTTGGGGAAAACACTAAGCTTAGAATCAGAGAATATGGAGATTCTGCTTTGGCTATTAAATTACCTTGCTTTCTCCAGGCAAGTCACTTAATCACACTCTGCACCCTTTCCTCATCTGTAAAATGAAGAGAAGTAGCAGCTATTTGGCTCAGTGGACAGAGAGTTCCTTGAGCCAAGAAGACCTGAATTCAAATCAGAACTGAGATACTTATAAGCTATTTAACCCTGGGCAAGTCACTTAACCTCAATTTGTCTTAATTCACTGGAGAAGGAAATGGCAAATCACTCTATTATCTTTGCCAAGAAAATCCCAAGTATGACTCACAGGATCATGAAGAGTTGGGCATGACTGAACAAGCAAACAACCACAAGGTAAAGGAAAGGATCAGAGAGGAAAAAAGAAGAGAGGAAGAGAATCATTGATATCATTAGGTCGTTTGTAGCACTAATTAAATGAACTCTATGTATTTGAAAGCTTTTTTGAAAAGTATAGACATTTTACCAATGCAAAGGTATCCTCTTTACCATAATCAATATTCAACCTGTTAAGAAAAAGTGCTTTTAGGGAAATGTGGTGAATTCATACAAAGAGACATCTGTGAGTAGAGGTGGAAATGGAAGGCATTGTAGAATCTGATAGTACATGATGCAGATGGATCAAAATAAAAAAGAAAGCTGAATTTAAGAAACAACTAAGAAGGGAGAAAACACCTGGAGGGACAGAGCATAGACCAGTGATTTCCAAAGTGGGCGCCACCACCCCCTGGTGGGTACTTTAGCAATCCAGGGGAGCGGTGATGGCCACAGATGCTTTTGGGGGTGAATAACTGTAAGGGGGCAGTGACAGTATGTGATGGGGCGCTAAGTAATATTTTTTCTGGAAAGGGGGTGGTAGGCCAAAAAAGTTTGGGAACCACTGGATAGACTTTAAAAGACAAGAAAGATAAGTAGCACTAGTCAAGATGAGATATAACTACTCTGTAGGTTATTGTCCGAGTTGAAAGAACAATAATGGGATTGAAGAAATATTAAGTATAAAGTGTAAAGAGGGGGTGATTAGGAGGATTGGGGTGTAGTTGGGAACCAGTAAGGGAAATGTGGAATGACTCCTTCTCCCTAGTTACTGGGAGAAAATTGGAGTTATCTGAGTGGAAACAGGGAACCCCTGGAAGGTTGGGCCTGGGTTGAAGAGTTGTAGGGATGTTGTCCCCTCAAGGAGAAAGGAGTGAAATCCCGATAGGATGTTGGTGCCAGTCGAGATACACAGAAACTTCCCCCTTACTCACATCAGGGGAGTCAGGCTTAAAATGGAATTTAGGCTAATCCCCTTCACTATCCCTTCCAGTAGCCTCCCACCAATAGAATCACACAGATCTAGCTGGATATTCTTGGTTGTTTAATTCAAGGAACAACTAGCAGAGGGAATTAGAATTGGGGTTCAACAGGAAAGAGGGAGCAGGATAATCCCTAATCCACAAAATCCTTCACTGTGCCAGGTAGCCCCCAAGTCTAAGACCCTAGGATCAGACAGGGTGCTTCCCAAATACAGCTTCACTTTCCTGAGCCCACTAATGTATATTTCTAAAGCTATGGCTGATATAAGTCAAGGAGGGATACTGCTGGGCAAAGCTCAAGGCAAGTGGGGTTCAGGGATCACCTCCCTAAAGGAAGTCCAGAAACCGCCAAAGTCTGTTGGTACTGTCGCAAGTGCAATAAGTCACAGGAAAAAAGCTGTCTCAAGAGAACAAGCAGATCTTCTCTTGTATATCAGGGAAAAGGCCCCCCAAAGCTCATGTGTGAGGGTCACGGAGCCAGTTTCAACCACCTCCCACTCTGGCTTCCCCCCAAAAGCTGCTCTTCGGGGCTTTTCTTTCCTCAAAGTCTCTGCTCTCTCCCAACTGTCACTGGGTTCTTCTTCCTCAACATTCTAAGTGACAAATTTCAAAATGTCCAGGTTTGCTTTTCATTCCTACAAAAGAAAAGGCCTCAAGTTTCAAAAAAATGGATGATGAAGTAGTTTGGTGGATTAAGCAAATCATCTAATCCCACTCCTGTCCCTGACTCACTGGGGAACTGTGGATAAATCCATTAACCTATCTGTGCTTCCCATTCTCTCCTGTGTGGAAAAGGGATGGAACCCATAGGGATACTGTGAAAAATAAGAGCAATTACCAGAAAAAAGACTTTGCAAACAAATTGTTTCATTTCACTGGAAAGTCCCAAATACCACAAAGGCTTCCAAACGTTTTCCTTACCCCACAGACTTCTTTTATGTTTAAAAAAATGGTGGGGGAAGGGTTTGGAATACCTTACTCCTTAAAACCCTTTCTGGTCCTCAAACTTAAATATAACATTGTAAGTATCCACTAGTTTGATAAAATAAAAATGTTAAAAAGAAAGGGAAAAAACAGATGAAAATAAAAGGGTCAAGAAAAATGTAATAGGAAATATCACTGTTCATTAATGAGTGGCAGCACAGCATAAGGAAAAGAAGATGGAATCCTAAGTCTGACAATGTGGATTCAAATCACAGTCCTACTATATAAAATCTGTGTGACCTTGAACAAGTGATTCAGTGTTTCCTAGTGTCAGTTTACTGATATATGAGATGAAGGGATTGAACTTAATGGCTTGTACGACCTCATCCAGTTTTAAATCTTTGATCCTAGGAACCTATGAGAGCAAAAGAAGCAAAGGAATTCAGAAAACACAACTACTTAAAGGAAAATAAAGGATGATGTAGTGGACTGAAAAGTGAATCTTTTAGTTTATCCTGCTAGTAATACCTTTGATGGAACTGTTTCTTCCTTGTTGCTTTTTGTTTTGCTCAATGATCCAGACCTATGTTCTCATCGCTATAGGAGAGTTCCCATTGTGGAAATTCTCCTCTATAAAATGCAGATTGGCCAGTCATCTCTTATTTCTAGTTTTATAGAGGAGCCTGGAGTGCAGAGAGGTAGAGTAATTTGCCCTGATAGGGCAAGGCAGCTAGGTAGTGAAGTAGATGGAACACCTGGACTTGACTAGGAAGACCTGAGTTCAAATCCAACCTCAGCCACTTACTAGCTGTGTGGCTCTGGGCAAGTCACTTGACTCTATGCAGCAGTTTCCTCATCTGTAAAATGAGGGAGAGAAAGAAATGCAAACCACTCTAGTACCTTTGCCAACAAAAGCCGAAATGGGGTCACAATGAGTTAGACACAATGAAATGACTGAACAAATAGGTTTTCTTTTCCCCTTCTTTCATTAAAAAAATTAGAAAAATTCCTTTAAATCTACTATTAACAAAAGTGCATCTCCATACCTGTAGCCAGAGCCTGTCTCCAGCAACCGTTCTACCAATGGCACTGCACTGAAAAGTTGCAAACTGTCCGGCATTGACTTCCACATTCTGGATTCTCAGGAAGTGTGGCGTTTTGGCTGTGAAAAGGGAAGAAAATCAGAGGAAAATGAAGATCACATCTGTCTAAAGCTAAAAGGTTCCTTTTTCTAGCCGTATAGAACATGAGAATTTTCCCTTTTGTTTACCTTTGAAGGATAATGCTTTTGATGATGAGAGTTTTAAAGATTTGACTATAATTGTAAAGAGATACTATAGAAGGTTGTGATTAGCTTTGTAAATGAATAGAAAATCTAGGCATTGTGGGAAACAAGTAAAAGAAGGGAGGTATTTTATTGTTCCTGCTGTGCAAATTATCATAGCTCAGCAGTCTTCTTATAATAACACATCTGTATTAATAAAGATTATATTGAAGTCTAATTGATGTTTTGAACAAAAACATATTAGATATTTATATTAGCAGCGGGAAAAGAATTGTAAGAAGTTAAACGATATTGTCAAGGAAACTTTTTAACCCAAGTGTAGAGTCATGGCGTAACATATATTTTAATACAACTAATTGGTATGCAACATTGCTAGTATAATATTTTCCAGCAACCAAAAATACTATCCCCAAAGACAAACTCTGCAAAATTATGCCAGGCTGACATAGCATAGGAGTTATTTGCTGATTCTTATTTCCAATTCAAACAGTAAGACTGATTCCCAATGTTAAACAGCATTAGGACTCCAAATGTACTCTGTCCACATGGGACAGCTGTTTAAATAAGGGATAATTCTATTACATTTGAGAAGCAGCAGACTAGTTTCTGCATCTCTTAGAAAGAAGACAATTCTGAAAGTTAGCGATAGGTCAGCCTTTAGGTTTTATGAGATGCTTCTGCAGTCAGCAACTCTGCCTTTAGGCAATAGGAAGAAGGTTCTCCAGTTCTTACAGAGATGGATGGATGGAAAGACGGAAGGGCTAAGAGGGAAGCCGATATAGCAAGGAAGGATGAGGAAGATAGCATCCTCTGTGGCAGACAAAAATGCCTGCCAATTTCCTGGAGCCATTTTTTTTAAATGCCACACCAATATCCTACCACTCTACTAAATTCTGGGTTATGTTTAGCTTGCACAGCCATGGTATATAATGAGAGAATTCTGCCTAACCATTATATGTCCAGTAAATGAAAAGTTAAATTATTAGCATAAGCAAAACATAATATACTATGGCAAAAGAGCAAACAAAAATGTTGGGAGGCAGGTCATGACAAAATCACATAGTCCAACCCTCTACTGAAATTGTGAGCTCATTATTGTGTATATTCTTTTCAATAAGGCAGATCAAAACATCCTGGTTTACCCATAGAGTGTGATTCTTATCTCTGCCCTTCCATAAGTCATCCAAGTTACTAATTTTGCTTTTACCACATTGCATGATGCCACTGGATTTAGGCAGCTAGATGGCACAGTGGCTGGAGCGCCAATCCTGGAATCAGGAATACTCCTCTCATCTGGCCTCGGATACTTCCTAGCTATGTGACCCTGAGCAAGCCACTTCACCCTATTTGCTTTGATTTCCTCATCTATAAAATGAGTTAGAGAAGGAAATGGCAACTCATTCCAGTATTTTTACCAAGAAAACCCGAACATGAGGTCACGAAGAAGCAGACTAAACTGAAAAATGACTACACTGAAAACAAACAAACCAAAAATTTATATATTCTTCCAGTTATCTCAAACTCACTATGTAAATAGCTCTCAGTTTCACTTTTCTGACTCTACATTTCTCACCTGACAAATTCAATGTTACTTCTTTTGTACCAGTCCACAACTAAATGTAGAATGGAATCTGCTAACACCCACCATGCACTTCTCTATTGTGTTTTGAGGAATTCTTGATGCCCATTCTTCAGACTGTAGTGTCCCATGACTTATAGCCATATAGCATCTCTGGAAGAATACACGAATTTAATAAGATTTGGTTTGGTTTCTGGATATGCTGTGCTCATTAAAAGAATTATGTAATTTCCCAAAGGCAATCCAGGCCGGTATCCATCTCTTGCTCAATTCTATGTTCTCCATAAAGACTATTTATGAAGTACAAGCTCATTCCTAAAATGGTATTATATTGGTTCAATTGGTAATCGAACATATAGTAACTGGGTGATGGAGGGTAAGGCAGGAGACTGAGCGATATATATGGTTCAGTGAGACTTTAATGGTTCTCAGTGTTTTAAACTTGTTGAGTTACCATGATAGAAGATGGTTCTATAATTTCTACAATGAATTTTTAAAGAACTAGTTCTATAATAACACAGTTCAATCATACTGAAGCCTTTATTTAGGTTTCCTCTGTTCCAGACATCTAATATCATAACATTTTCTTATATTCTCCATCTAGTATAAAAATGTACATGTGCAAGAATTCATTGTTTGTTAAGGGGCCAGATGCATTTCATGACCTTTTGGGTGCTAAAATTCAGTGATGCTTTATGTTATTTTAGAAAAAAAATACGCATACACACATCCATTTCCAGGAGGATATTAACAAATAAGATGTGCCTATTAATGTAACCAATTCTCAATTTTTTCTATTAACAAAATGATTTAATGGCATGTATAATCTAAAATTAAACAAAAGAAATGAATTATATTATAATAATGTGAAAATAAAGTATAATTTTTATAGGATAGGGAGACCAAAATCTCTCTCCTAATTAATGAAGATTATGAATTAGTTTTGAGTATGTTGAATAATCTATTCCATTGGTCCACTACACTATGTCTCATCCAGTACAGAACTGTGGTTTTTTTAAACCCTTACCTTCCCCCTCAGAAAAATTTCCAATTTCAGGTGAGTTTCAAATGAAGTAATATAGTGTTTTGCAAATCTTAACACTCTGTATAAATTTTAGCTATTAATACATCTCCCTATTTTTTTAACCCTTACCTTCTGTTTTAGAGTCAATATTATATATTGGATCCAAGGCATAAGAGCGGTAAGGGCCAGGCAATGGGGTTTAAATGATTTATCCAGGGTCACATAGCCAGGAAGTGTCTGGGGTCATATTTGAACCTAGGACCTCTCATCTCTAGGTCTGACTATCAATCCATTGAGCCACCCAGCTGTCCCTCTAAATTGATTTAATAATTACTCTCTTATAGTACAATTTGAGACCTGCTAGGTCTCCATCCTTTGCATTTTTTCATTAAATCTCTTGATGATTTTGACTATTAATTCTTCCAGATAAATTTTATTATTATTTTTCTAGCTCTATGAAATAGTTTTTGGTAGTTTGGTTGGTATAGCATTGAATAGCCAAGTGAATTTAAGAAGAATTGCCACTTTTATTATATTGATTAATATTTTTCCAGTT
The DNA here is from genome assembly GCF_016433145.1 of Gracilinanus agilis. Lineage (NCBI taxonomy): Eukaryota > Metazoa > Chordata > Mammalia > Didelphimorphia > Didelphidae > Gracilinanus > Gracilinanus agilis. Next base: position 553,749,939 of record NC_058130.1, on the reverse strand, counting down.
GGTTAGGTCTGATTTTATTTGTGTGCAAAACACTTTTTAATTTTATTCATGTAGTTGCCCAGTTTGTTTTGGTGGGTACACCTCAGGTATTTTATATTTTCTTCAGTTATTTTAAATGGAATTTCTCTTTCTAGCTCTTGCTTTTGGACTTTGTTGGCAGTATAAAGAAAAACTACTGCTGAGTTTATATTCTGCAATTTTGCTAAAGTTATTAATTGTTTTGATCAGTTTTTTTAGTTGTTTTTCTGGGATTCTCTAAGTATATCATCAGATTATCTGCAAAAGCCCGATAACTTTGTCTTCTTGTTGTCTATTCTAATTACCTCAATTTCTTTTTCTTCTTATTGTTATAGCTAGCATTCCTAACACAATATTAAATAGCAACTTTGCTTCACCACTAATCTTATTGGGAAGGTTTCCAGTTTATCTCCATGACATATAATGCTTGTTGATGATTTGAGATAGATGGCTTTTATCATTTTAAGGAAAACTCCTTTTATTCCATTCTACTCTAATTATTTTATAAGGAATGAGTGTTGCATTTTTCAAATGCTTTTGAGATAATCACATGGTTTCTGTCAGTTTTGTTATTGATGTGATCAATTATGCTGATAGTTTTCCTATTATTGAATCATGTCAACATTTCTGGTATAAAACCAACCCAGTCATAGTGTATGATCCTTGTGATATATTGCTGTAAGCTCCTTGCTCATATTTTATTGAATATTTTTCATCAATATTCATTAGGAAGATTGGTCTATATTTTTCTTTCTCCATTTTAGCTTTTCCTGATTTAGGCATCAGCACCATATTACTGTGATAAAAGGAATTTGGTAGAATTCCTTCTTCACTATTTTTTCCAAATGGTTTATGAAGTATTAAGTATTAGAGTCAATAGTTCTTTGAATGTTCCTGTTCAGACTAGAAGTGAACTCTTATGGTTACTTTGGGGAAACACCAATGAGGAACTGATAAGCTGGGGCAGGCAAGAACAAAAATGTGTCCAGTTCTTGACATGTGATGACTGATTGGAGAAAGTAAGAAAATTCAATATGGAAGAATGAAGATACACAGAGGACATGATAAACATCTTTAAAGAACTGAAGGATCATCAGATGATAGAGGGCGATATTAGGCTATTATGGCCAGGCCCAGATATATTATTAGGGAAGAAGACACTTGGAATGGATAGAATTTCAGTGGCATACATAGGTTTTAGAGATGGAATTTTAAACTATATGATAATTAGGGGATGATGCTGAAAATGGGATCTACCATATTGACAGCTAGAGCATAGAGGGGTTTTTTTGTTTTGTTTTATTTATCAAGGAAACAAAAAGCTCTGCACTCGAAATGAGCTAGGCAATTCCTCCAAAGATAGGAATGACATTCAATTTTTTGACTTCTCTGTCTTGATGAGTTCTTCAACCTATGAAATTTACACCATTCAAAATTTAGGTGCAAATACATGGGGTGAAAAGGAAGACAAGAGGGAGATGAGGAGCTCACTAGAAGGAGAAGCAGAGCCAGGTCTATCAATGGACCTCATGGTTCTGTGCTATGCAATTATGGACTTGCAGCTAAATAATCCTAATTTTATCCCTATTGCCTGTATTGTGCGAATCATTTATAATGCTCAGATGTATAATAAGGTTGCTAATAGGAGAGTAGAATTCTTTTGATTGATCCGAGAAAGAATATGAAATCTATAAATTAGAGTTGAAAAAAGAGATACATTTAGGCTTACAATAAGGGAACATACCCTAATAAGTTTAATTGATCAAAGCAAAATTCCCTGAGATATGGTATGTTATTCTTCACCAGTGGAAATCATCACACAAAGGATGGAAAGCCAAATGTTCAATATTTCATAGAGGGAATTCTTATTCAAGTTCTAGAATACAGTGTTTTAAGATTCTCAAAGTACTTCATATATCTCATTTGATTCTTGCAACCTGCCTGTGAAGTAACCTCAAATCTGTTTTATATCTTTAAAAGTACATTTTATTTTACCTTCTCTTTCACTTCTGGGTAATACTCTTCTATTTTGCAACATCCCGATAAGGATTAAGGGTCCCTTTGCATTGGATCCCCTTTTCATGCCACTGAATTCTTGGTTTTGTTTCGTTTAGGAACTCTTCATTCTCTCTAACATCCTAAAGTATGGGAAGATATTCAAAGTCCATTCATTTTCTCCTCCAGGAGGGAGACCAGCTTACATCTGAAAGACAGATAACTCACTTGGCTGTGCCTCTATCTGATTATATTACATGTCTGATGACAATCAATACAAAATAATATCTCCCATTTTCCATAATGGTTGAGATTTCCAGACTTTAGTTCAGAGGTTTACATTTCTATATTTAGTATCCAGTTTAAAATCTTCAGACAATTGTTAACTCAATAATTTTATAACCCTATTTTAAATTCCTTTCCTTTAACTCAACTTCCACCTTATACCTAATCTCATATTTCACCAATCTGTCCTACTCACTAATCTAATCTATTAATTTGCTTAACCTCTGAATTGCTCCACTTGCCTTTTCTTACATATTCCTGGCCTTGCCCTTTGTCTTCATTTTATCTTCCTCTAATTTGCATCATCATGTTTTTCTTTTTTACTCCCTGGCCCAGTGTATTGCTCTTTCTTCTACTTCATTCATGTACAATCCCCTTACTTTCCCTGGACCCTCCTGTTGTTCCTCTTACAATCTGGAAGTAAAATTTGCTATTATCTGAGATTGGAAATTGTTCTTCAAATTTTCTCATCTTCCGCCCTAGTTTCTCTTATATCTCGCCTAATTCATTAGTCCAAACCTCTCTGAGTCAGCTATATGATTTTCTCTTCTCTAATTTAGCTCAAGTCCTTCCCATATATTGCTCCTCCCATATATTTTCAAATCATGTTCACAAATGTTACATAAAATCCTCACAATGGTCTTAGAATATAAGAGGAAGCAGCTATTATTTGAATTTTAAATATAAGGAAACTGGAGAGTAAAGAAAATAAAAGTATCCAAGAGGTATATATATATATATATACACCACGTAAAAAGTTCTCCAGAAGGACCAATCACTTGTGACTTAGGTGAAAGATTGAGGGAGGGGTGGGCAAGAAAGGCTTCATGGAAGATTTAAGATCTGCTGTTTCAAAGAAATGGCAGTGTTTCAGCAGATAGGATCGAAGAAAGAAGATAGAATTAAAAATAGTGATAACAAATGGTGCAATATTTTTAAAGTACAGAAATATCTAAAGGGAAATAAGTTTATAAGCTAAGTTGGTACTAGAGGTATAGTGCCTTGAATGCCAAGCTTAGGAGTTGGGACTATTATATAAGCAATAAGAATTTATTTGTGGTACAGTTAGGTGACTAGGTTTGCTTATATGAAAGATGACTAAGTAGCTTTGCTCATGATGGCTGGAAAGGAGAGAAAGTGGAGGCAAGAGAACGGTTAGAATATTATTATAATAAAGGCAGAGGGAATAATGACCCAACCTTGGGCAATAGAAATAAAATAAAAAGAAACTAACTGAACATCTATTCAATATAACATAAAGAAGATCTATTAGATTAAATGACTTCTGAGGCAGCTTCCCACCCCTACAATTGTATAATTAATTTGAGAATTATGACAAAGGCAAAATCAATGATTTGGTAACTGATTAGAAGTGAAGGTTGGGGCAGAATGAAAGTCAAAATGACTCTAAACTTTCTGGGCCAGAAGAACAGTGTGACACTGTTAATGGAAGTTCAGGAGCTATGAAGAAAGACAAGCTTTGGGGACGGAAATGATTATCTCGGTTTTGACTTAGGTGAGTTTGAAAGTACTTCCAAGACATATATAGGTATCAGTGTTAAACAGGCAGCTGGAAACAGGGTTCTGGAGCTCAGGGGAGAAATTAGAGCCACGATATAATCAGTAACTCAGGTTTCCAAAGCACTTTCTGATTATAAAGCACTCTACATGTACCATCTTGTTTCTCACACCACCGACGGGTATTATAAGTAATGAGCTCATATATGTAAAGCACATTGGAACTCTCAGTGTGCTATATAAATATCAGCTCTTGCTATTATTGTTATTATAAATAATCATTCATATTTATTTTTATCATATGTTGAGGTTTAGAAGAGCTGTAATAGAAAAAGCAAAAAGAAAAATCTAGAGGCATGAGATTCGGGGTAGAATTCTGGTGGATTTTGTTGCAATAATTTAAGATCTTTGAACCTTAGGAGAGACTAGTGAAAGTTCATAAACATTCATAGAGAATTCATTGAGATGAATAGCAGCAGATGGAATGGAGAGTAAGACTGTGTCAAATGCTCAGATAGCTGGAAGAAGGGGGTAAATTAACCTAAAATCCAATCAGGATAAAGTATCTTTTGCTCTCTGAATACCCATGTTATGCCTCCATTTTTGCTCAACATTGTTCCCTAGCTAAGCATACTCTCTTCCTCTCCTATCACCCAGGAAACTCCTGGCCATCTATTAAGAAACTATTTTTTTTAATTTTAAACCCTTAACTTCTGTGTATTGACTTATAGGTGGAAGATTGGTAAGGGTAGGCAATGGGGGTCAAGTGACTTGCCCAAGGTCACACAGCTGGGAAGTGTCTGAGGCCAGATTTGAACCTAGGACCTCCTGTCTCTAGGCCTGGCTCTCAATCCACTGAGCTACCCAGCTGCCCCCAAGAAACTATTTTTTAAAATGTTACATCCCATGATAGTGAATAGCATACTTGGTTTGGAGTCTGAAAGATTTGTGTGCAAAATTCTCTCGCTGATATTAAAAAAAACAACCTATGAGATCTTGCTAAGTCACAATAATTCAGGCCATTTTTCCATTCATAAAATGAGGTTTAAAAATATAATCTTTAGTTCCTAAAATACACACACACACAGAAAGAGACAGAGAGACAGAGAGAGAGAGAGCAAAAGAGAGAGACTGATAGAGAAAGAGGCACTACAAAAGGGAGAGAGAGCATTTTGTAAATTTTAAAGTACTATATAAATATTCCTAATAATGATATTGATGATGTCCTTAATCTCCATGATTTCCTCCACTAGCAAGACCCTCCCAAGATACCACAGAGAATTGAGGTTTGTACTTATTAAATAACAATCTGTTACTGAAAATGTAACATTGTATATTGTATATGTTTTTGTCTTATTCTCCAACTGAACTGTAAGCCCTGTGAGGGAAGGGCTTATACTTCATCATTTTACATCTTCCTAAATCCCTAGCACAATGAATACCTACATTATTTTCTCTTGCATGTAGAACGCCCACCAAAGTTCCCCCGGAATCCAGGAACACAGTGGGGTTCAAAAACATAGCTTATGAGCACCTAGTGATATTGTTACTGAGTTCTAATCAAAGGCATTAAATGAAAATGACATTTTTCTAAAAGGAGCAACTGAACACGTGCCCCATAAAGCTGATTTATTGTTTCCTACAGACATTTAGTAGGAAGAATAGGCATTCCTAGAGAACACATGTGAAATGACACACACAGAAAAAAACATGCAGCCCAAGTCTATGAGTGAAGGAGCAATTCATAACTCCAGTGCGGGGCTATTAAATACTTTCTGATGATATCATCATGGTCCATCTCTTTTCTTAATATGGCATATAGTCTATCTAGGTTTATAGTCTCTACTGGGTCTGGTAGTCAGGAACATCTGATTTCAAATCTGACCCCAGGCACTAACTACCTCCATAATCCTGGGCAAATCATTTCACATCTGTTTGCCTCACTTTTCCTATCTGCAAAGTGGGAATAATAATAACAACACTTTCTTCTAGGGTTGTTATAATGATGAAATTAGAAATATATAGAGTGCCTAGAACATATTAAGCACTATATAGATATTAGCTATGATGATGATAACGATTCTTCAATAGTTTTATAACCTCTATTAAATAATGCTCCCCTGGGAATGATTATGGAACTTTCCTATGCTTTCAGGTTCTGGCTTCAGTGGTAGTCCTCAGAGGAGGAGCTACTTCTTCAGTATAAGGGGAAGAGAAGTAGACTCAGCTTAGAGACCAGAAGCTTCAGCTCTTTAATTTTTTTATTTAAATGTATTTATTTATTTTGCTAACTCTCTCCTTTCTTTCCTGTGACCATTAGAGAAGGATCATTTGACAAAAAAGGCATCTGTATATATAAAACTATGTCCAGCTTATTTCTATTTAGTAGTTCTATCTCTGGAGGTAGACCTACATGAGTCATTCTTCACAGAATATTTCTGTTGCTGTTTATACTGTTCTCTTTGTTCTGTTCATTTCATTCTTCATAATTTCATATGGGTCTAAGGAAACTGGACATTCAGCAATCCACTATGAGACTAGCAGAAAAGCCTCAGCTGTTTTGTCTTTTTTTTTTTTAACTCCATGAAGAGAGAAATTTGTCAGTTCCCAGAATTTTAGCAGCAGGTGCTTTTCTTTCCAGAAGAGTTTCTGACTCCAGGTACCAGGCTCTTTTGGAACACAGAACAGCCAGTCGGCTAAACAGAAGCCACAGGCATTTAGAATGTCTTTAAACCATGTTATGGCTAGGTCCGGATTGCATTATATCATCCCAGACAAATATCTCACTTGGGCAAAGCAATTCCTCATAACATTTGCTAATTCAAGATTCTAGTCCCTATCCCTTCAAGACCATTATTCTTGATTGCCCTTTCAACAAACCACCAATAGATCTCTAGGTGACAGGCCTTACAAATGTTGTTTTCCTTCTTTTTTCCTCCTCTCTTCCCCTAGATTCTGTAGGGCTCCCTTAACAACAAAAGGGCAGAAGGAAAGCAAGGAATAAAATTGTCCTTGGTACACTGTAGCCCAAGACTTTCCTTTGTTTCCAATCTTTGTTTCAAATTCTTGTCTTTATTATGCATCAACACTTTTTCTCCCTTAGGTCTTGAGCTGCCCTACCCAAACATTTGGTGAATGAATGATTAATATGCTGGAAAAAATTCAAAACAATGGCATAGGTGGAGGTATAAACTTCACAGAAGGAGAAAGTTGCTTGGTGACAGCCTATGGGAAGGAAAGAATGGGAACACTAACATAGCCTCACGGCACTACAAGTAGGAAAAAAAACAAGAGGAGGATTATGATGTGTTCTGGTAAATTCAGGTTGGAATTAATTTGAGAATAAGGAAGAGACGCTTAAGGAAAAAGAAATTTGAGGATATTCGTAGTTAGTCAATTTAACAATAAAGGCATTAACGGCTCACAGAAGAAGAGTCTTAAAAAAAAAGGAAGCTTAAAGAGCTTGAGCCAACTTAGGAAAGGGAAAGAGAAAGCTTGAGCTGGGCAGAGTGAAAGTGTAGGAAAAGGTGGTAGTTGTGGACCAGGGTTTTTGAACAAGGCAGATATCCTAGAGAATGACTCCTGGAAAATCATTTGGTTGGGAGGGAAGTTGAAAGAGCCCTTAGGTTACCTCCTATTTCTTTTTTATGACATTTCTTCTGGCACCATGTGCCTTCCCTTAATGTGCCTGCCACAATAGAGTCCACCAGGCTCTTCCTCCTTCCATCTTCTCAACTGGGAACCCTGTTTTATATTTCACTGAAAAAAAAGAGTTAATTCCCTGAGATTTTCCTCTTCTTGGACCATCGAGGTGGTACAGTAGATAGAGTCTGGAATCAGGAAGATTCATCTTCCCAAGTTCAAGCATAGCCTCAGACACTGTCTGGGTGATACTGGGCAAATCACATAAGCCTGTTTTCCTTGGTTTTCTTGTATATAAAATGAGCTAGAAAATAAAATGGTAAAACACTACAGAATCTTTGTCAAGAAAACCACATAGATTGGCTAAAATGATAGCAGGGGAGAGTAATGAATGTTGGAGGGGATGCGGCAAAATTGGGACATTAATGCACTGCTGGTCGAGTTGTGAAGTGATCCAATAATTCTGGATGGCAATTTGGAACTATGCCCAATGAGCTCTAAGAGACTGCCTCCCCTTCGATCCAGCCATAACATTGTTGGGTTTGTACCCCAAAGAAATCATAGATGAACAGACTTGTACAAAAATATTTATACCCGTGCTTTTTGTGGTGGCAAAAAACTGGAAAACGAGAGTATGTCCTTCAATTGGGGAATGTCTGAACAAATTGTGGTATATGCTGGTGATGGAATACTATTGTGCTCAAAGGAATAATAAACTGGAGGAATTCCAGGTGAACTGGAGAGACCTCCAGGAATTGATGCAGAGTGAAAGGAGCAGAACCAGAAGAACATTGTACACAGAGACTGATACACTATGGTAAAATCGAATGTAATGGACTTCTGTACTAGCAGCAATGCAAGGATCCAGCACAATTCTGAGGGATTTATGGAAAAGAACGCTACCCACATTCAGAGGAAGAACTGCAGGAGTGGAAACACAGAAGAAAAACAACCGCTTGAACACATGGGTTGAGGTGGACACGCTTGGGGATGTAGATTTGAAACTACCACACCAATGCAACTATCAACAATTTGGAAATAGGTCTTGATCGATGACACATGTTAAAACCAGTGGAAATGGGTGTCAGATATGGGGGGGGGGAGAGCTCAGGGGGTGAAGGGTTAAGTAAGAACATGAATCATGTAACCATAGGTAACTTTTCTAAAAAATAAAGAATATTAAAAAAAAGAAAACCACAAATGGGGTCACAAAGAGGGCCCTACTGAAATGATAGAAGAGTAGTGATTAAATTCCTCCATTGCAGCTTTAAGATATGATTAAAAAAAGCTCACAGTCATGCAGCTCCCTATATGGGGCAGTGGTAGTACAGTGGATAGTGGTCATGACTAAACAAATGAACAACAACAACCAATGTGCCATCTTAATTTACAAAATCCCTCCCTCGCACTAGTTCTGTGAGACAGAAGGTACAAGCATTATTCTCCCCAACCTGTAACTGAGTCTCAGAAACAAGTCCAGTGACTTGCCAACAGTACATACATGCCTGCAAAAAAAAAAAATTCAGAGCCATGATTTGAATTCAGGTCTCATGATTCCAACTCTGGTATACTTTTCCTATTACCAATTGACCTCTGTTAAAGATCAAACGTCTTCTTAAGAAAATAAACAAGGAAACAAAATTATTAAGCTGACAAAATATTTCTCTAGAGTCATCTATTTGAATTATGGAAACAAATTTGAAATGCAATTTAGGCCTAAGTCCAAACCATGAGGACTGTCTATGTTTGTTAGAAGTAAGTAGCTTAGGAACAAGAGAGTGCTGATTCTGCACAGCCACCGCCACATTTCAAGTATTTGTGCATCTTGCTGCCACTAACATTAAAACTAACTTTATGAGGCACTCTAGGCTAGTAACAGAAAAGCTACATTTTTTTAATGACATGATGCCTGCTCATAAACCTATATGAATCCTAGCAGCAGCCTTTACTATGAGCTAAATGAGGTTCTGTAATTTTGAATCAACTTTGAAAGAACAGGTGATAGTTTCGATTTTCAAAGATGCACATTTATGCCCCTTTAGGATTTAAATTTGATAAGTATTAAGTTTTCAAAAACCATTTTATCTTATTAAAAATTTCAATAGAAGTCCCTTAAAATATTATCTATAAAGCTCTTAATTTGCAAGGCTTTGTGCTGTTACCATCCCTAAAATTTTTATACATGCCTTGCCCATAAATATTTAGTTCAGGAAAAGAGAACTTGAGAATGCCCCTTCTCAACAGCATTTAAAGAAAAAACTGAAAGAGTAAAAAATGTGCATTTGAATCATACATCATCATGTTCCAGAGTCAGCTTAGAAATTCTATAGCTCTCACAGTGAATTAAGTACTAGCACTGTCTTTCTCCAAAGGAGATAACCTATACATAGCTCTTCACCTGAAGCCATACAAGTTGGGCTCTTAGCTCAGGAACTATACAGTGTCAGGTCTTTTTAGCAAGAGAAACCTCTCAGGAATTCAGGGACGGGGTAGAAAGTAGAACTCTTTCTTCAATAACTGCACTGAACTCTATGTCCCAAATCCCATACCTTGGGAAAGGGCTGAAGAACATGAATTGATATATCCTTAATGAGATGTAAAATAAAAGTCCCATGATACTTTTCTTAAGACTGAGGAGAGAATGAGGTGTTAATTCTAGTATTTTGGCTAAATTTCAACTGAGGTAATTATGTTCTATTTTCCTAAATTCCCCCTGCTGTTTCAATTAGATATGGTATTGTTCATTATTCTGCTTTTAATCACCCTCTACCCCCCAAAATCCTTTTAAATTCCAATCATACAAGACCTCCAGGAATTGATGCAGAGTGAAAGGAGCAGAGCCAGAAGAACATGGTATACAGAGACTGATACACTGTGGTAAAATAGAATGTAATGGACTTCTGTACTAGCAGCAATGCAATGACCCAGGAAAATTCTGAGGAATTTATGGAAAAGAACGCTACCCACATTCAGAGGAAGAACTGCAGGAAAGGAAACATAGAAGAAAAACAACTGCTTGAACACATGGGTTGATGCGGACATGATTGGGGATGTAGACTCGAAACTACCACACCAATGCAACTATCAACAATTTGGAAATAGGTCTTGATCAATGACACATGTTAAAACCAGTGGAAATATGCATCAGCCATGGGGGGGGTGGGGGTGAGGGGGAAAGTAAGATCATGAATTATGCAACCATGTTAACTTTTCTAAAAAATAAATATTAATAAATGTCTAAAAATAAATGAATGAATGAATGAATGAATGAATGAATAAATTCCAATCATACAAACCTCTAGTTTTGATGCTATACAATGGATGATATGTTCCACTTCAAAAATTATATTCATTTTCATAGACTCTCAGAGTTGGAAGGAATCTCAGAGTTCACCTACTCTAGTCTCTACCTGAACAAGAATTCCCTCTATATCATTCCCCAAATGAGATAATGGGAATATTTCCCTTGTTCTCAACCATAATCTAATGGAGAAGATAAAGGATTTAATCAATCTTTTTTAAACAAAATAGAACCCCTAGTGAAAGATTTCAGCAGAGGGCTAGACTTGACATCTTCATCACAGGCCCATGAATAAACTGTTTATATGACTTTAAATAAAGGTATATTTAAGTCAATTTTTAAAAAGTAATGTGACAGAACAGTAGAAACAATTTGCTATTAGTAGATGCTCTCTACTTTGCCTATGGGACAGAGTATGCTATTTGCTAACTATTGACATGGGCAACATTATTGAATCTCTGTTTCTCATATGTATCCTTTCTCATATGGAAAACAATAATAATTTCTCCACTTACTACAAAGAATCAAAAGGAATAATTAGAAGAAAGCTCACTGGAAAGGATAATGCACTTTAACAACAATGAAATATGTCATTTAATTGTATAATTAATGTGCCATGATTATATGGTATTAATAAAATAACAAATGAATCACATTACAATAATTTATGTTGGTATATGACCAAAATCAGTCTGGTTCTGTCAGTATGCCATACATTTGGGGAAGAATGAATTTGGGACAGGATTCTCATCAGCAGAGTTATAAATTATCTTCATTCACACTCATTTCTACAGAAGCAAAAAAGACCAAATCATTTTTGAAGAAAGTACATAAAGCTGGGGATTTGGGGATTTGGGGAATTAGAGGGGATAAGGTCAAATCCCAGTTCTGTCAACTTGCCTATAAGACTAGACACATCATTTAACCACTCTGGGCCTCGGTTTCTTTATTTGTAAAAGAGAAGAGAGGAGTTTCACTAAATGACCTCTGACGGGCATTCCATTTCTCAATCTCTGACTAACATCCCAACAGATTCAGGGCATTGTTTTGCAAGACTCAAACCATAGGGAATTTACTTCAGAGGTTAATGTTGTTCTCTTTGAGGCCATTGCATCTGGAACAAGGCTTCCTTATCAACCACTGCAATGAAGGGGATTCTTGTTGAACTAGTCCTGAGGACACTGAGCTCCAAACATGCTTCTAATTCTGTTCAGCATTTTGTCAAAGAATAAAAAAATTCACAGTTAAAAGGAACCACAGCAACTATTTAGTTTAATACATTCCAGAAATGAAAACCTACTAAAGCATACCTGATAAATGGTCATCCAATCTAGGCTTAAACATCTTCAAGTATAGGAAACCTATCATTGCCAGAGATAGATCTTACATGCTTTGAGAACTCTAACCACAAGGATGTCATCTTTGCATTAAATCTGAATCTGTCTCTCTACTCTTCTACCCATTGCTCCTGATTCTTTCTCCTGGGGGAAATTTCTCAGATCTCAGAACGAAACAGAAACAAAAGCTAAAATTCAAGTTCAATCTCTTTTACATGAAAACTCTTTCTATTTGAAGATAGCTCTTCTCTAAGCAAAACAATCCTAATTTCTTCACTTAATATTCAATGTGATATGAATTCAAGGTGTTTCCCTGCCTTGGTTGCCTTCCTCTGCATGTTTTTCAAGATTATGAATATCCTTAAACTATGAAGCCTGAACTAAACACAATACTCTCGCTGACCAAAGCAGCCAATGGAGGGACTTAACGATTATATCCCTGGACTCTCTAGCTTTCTTAATGAGCCCAAGATTACAGGAGGTTTTTCTGACTACTACTTTGTACTTCTTATTCACACCATCCTCAAGTGCACTAAAGCCCTCTGATTAAGTTTAGACAACTTTCTGTCTAACCATACCTTTCCCCATCCTATTCTCATGAAGTTGACTGTTTGAACCACAGCAGGAGACTTTACATTTATACATATTAACTTAAACATGGGAGTATGGTGACATGGTGAATAGAAAATGGGTCTCAGTCAGGAAGATGTATTTAATGACACATATCAGCTGGGTGAGGCTGGGTGAATCAGTTAATCTCTCAGTGCCCAAGCCAACTCTCTAAGACTATAAATTACACAGAAAAAAACCTATTTGCATCCAAGGAGAAGGTTTAATCCCAGACAGCTCTTGATAAAATTGAAATCACTGAGGTGGGCTAAGGGGACTGGAGGATCTCATTATATTCAGTCTGTCAAGATAGTTTTCGATTCTACTATAGAATAACTACAGTTATTCTAACTAACTAGTCTAACTGCTAACTATTCCTCTTAGCTTTCTATCATCTGCAAATTTGACAAGTCTGCTCTCAGTGTCTTTATCAACGTCAGTGATAAAACTACAAAACAACACATTACCAAACACAAATACTCTACCAGAGACCTCCTGCCAAACTGATATTGTACCATTAACTTCTACTCTTCAAATTGAGTTGGGCTTCAAAGAGACAGCTGAGAGAACCAATCTGATTTGTAAGTGAAGTTACATGTAAGAAGATGTTCTTGAAACTCACTAAATAATTGATAAATGTGTATGTGTAAGGCAGAAGAATAGTAAGCAATAGGCAAATGGGGTTAGGTAACTTACCCAGGATCACACAAGAAAGAGATGCCTGAGACCAAATTTGAACTCAGGGCTTCCCATTATTGACCTGGGTCTTTATCTTTATCCAGAGCGATCTAGCTGCCTCAAGAAGTAGAGTTCCAATACTAGAATTTCACCTTGTCAGATTTTCTCCTACTTTTCATTTCAGAGAACTGGTATACAACTAGAAATTCTGAATTGCCTAGTGAAAATTCTAGAAAGATTTCTTTCTTATGAATCAAAAAATAAGCTACTAGCCCATTTATAGTGGTGGTAATTAAGCTTATGGAAAGAAACAAAGAATTTTAAAGAGTTTTGCATTTTTAAAATTTTATTTTCCCTATGCTGATAAAAGTCTCATGAAGAACTATCATTAAGGGGATATCTGATCTTCAGAAAGTAACTTCTCCTAAAAGTATATATGATTTAGGTGAACAGAGTATTGCTCATAAATACAGTTTTCTCCAGCACTGTATATTTTTAAAAATATTACTACACATTCGCCTTTGATAAATTAGTAGGTCCTTCATGAGAAAGTAGAGGCCTATTACTGTGATCACTAAACATTGTACTGGATGATTTCTTGGGCTTTCAAGATTTATAAATATGACCTGAGCAGTTTGTGCAATTTTGCTGTGATTTTTTTCTATTGAGAACCATAAAGCAAAGTCTACCACCTGAACATGTCAACCTAGCTGTAGCTCCCATGATTTCTTCAAAAGGAACATTCAACCTCAGTTGTTTTGACACTAAATCTAAATTTTGACATGTTTTCAAAATATCTATACAGGAAAATAAATACAAGTTTTCAAAAAAAAATCAAAGCAACTTACTACATGGATGTCCTAACACCTTCACTTCGTCAATAGCTAGGTAGCCATAATGTCCTGAAGTTACCACTTCAAAAATTACCTGAAAAATGAAGAAAGATTTACATTAGCCATTAAATAAATTTAACATGTGTTTGGAAAGACCATTAGATGTAGTCATAGGATATACATAGGTTCAAGAGTTGAGTCTCCTATTTAGTGGCCATGTCACTCTGAGCAAGTTACTTTAGTGAGATTAGAGAGGCAGTCTTGCAGAATGGATAAAGAAGGTCCTAAATTTGAGTTTTACTCCTAATCTGGGAGAGATTAAAGCAGGTTATATTATTTGAAAACCATCTTCCTAGAGATAATATTTGAGCCCACAGGAGCTAAGGGAAAAATACTTATAAAGAGATGTCATTCTAACGGGGAAAGAAGGAGTTGATAATTTAGAAAGGGAAACAATGGAGAAATCAATTAGGTAGGAAAAGTGTGAAATCAGAGGCCAGATGAAGAAGGCCAGACAAGTAAGTACATGTTAAGGAAGTAGAGGCAGAAGGCACATATTCTTTCTAGAAATTTTTCAGTGAAAGGGAGGAGACTTAATAGCTATGTGATCCTGGACAAATTATTTAACTTCTATGACTCTTATTTTTATTAAGTGTAAAATAAAAATAATATAGTACTTATCCCATAGATTTTTAAGTGAGCATCAATTGAAACAAGGTTTGCAAAGTGTTCTGAAAATCATAAAGTGATATAATTGTTAGCTACTACTGCTAACTAGTAAAAATAGACTATTTATTCTGCTTGTGTCTGATTTGTGGTGAGGAGCAAAACAGATAATGTGAGCAAAGTGTCTATTTATAAAATGTTACACAAATAAGGGTTACTATTGTCACAATCTTAAAGGGAAATATTAAGATGAGTTCTCATCTTCCTATTATCGTTCAATAATTGCTGATAAGTTCTCCAGGCATTTCTTTATCCTATAGTCTCCCAGGTTTCCATCTGCCTCCATCCCTTTTCACTCTAATGTAGCCATTCCAGAGAATGGTCCTATCTTAGATCTCACCATCGCCTATAACTGTGCTACTACAGCCATGATTCTAAAATCTGAAAATCCTCTTTCTAATCATAATGTACTGTCACTCTATCTTTCATTCTCCTTCACTTCTAAATTTATTCTTCATCTTCATAGAAACACCCAGACTCAGGACTCATTTTCTGAACTTTATAATCTTGATCTTAACTGATGCAACTATTCATTATCTTGTACCTTTGATTCTTTCGTCCCATTTTGTTTCCTCCATTTCTGACTTGCCAACATATAACTCTAGAAAATCTACCCCCCCCCAACATTCTCCCACATTTACCACTTACATATGCACTCATCTGTCTTCCCTGATTTTACTCCTAAGGCACTAAACAAAGCTAGAGGAAGTCACACTACTATGTACAGAAGGTCCACTAAAAATTGTGTTCTTGCTACTTCATGGAAATCTTTTTTTTTTTTTTTTACATTTTTCCTTCATTGATCATCCTATTCCTCTCAGCAGTTGTTCCAACTCTTCTTTTCTTTATTTAAGTGCCTCAGGTCACCTCTACCCTTTTAGTCTCCACTGATGTCCTTGATTTTGCTTTATTAAGAAAATCAAGGCCATCTGTCTGGAGGTCTCCATCTGTGCAGGCATTGTTCAATCCTGCTCTAATATCTTTACCAATCCTTTTCTCTTTTACTCTATTCTTTGAGGATGAGTTAGTCCTTCTTCTTATTAAGGCCAATTTCTTTACTTGGGCCTTTGATCATATCTAGGAGCATATACCACTGAACCCTTGGGAACAGATATATAGTCACTAAGGGAAAAAATGCTGAGAAAAGATGACTCAGGAGGGAGTGCCGGAAAATGTTCATTCTAAAGGGGGAGGTGATCTCTTTCATTATGTTTAATCTTTTCCTATTTACTGATGCCTTTCCCAGTTTCTAAAAACATGCCTTTTAAATATAGAACAGGAGGCAACTGGGTGGCTCAGTGGATTGAGAGTCAGGCGTAGAGATGGGAAGTCCTAGGTTCAAATTTGGCCTCAGACACTTCCCGGCTGTGTGACCCTGGGAAAGTCACTTGACCCCCATTGCCTAGCCTTACCACTCTTCTGCCTTGGAACCAATATATAGTATTGACTCCAAGATGGAAGGTAAGAGTGTAAACTTAGTAAATAAATATAGAATAAAATATTTCATTTGACCTTACCATTCCCAAATATCTCCATTTCACTAACAAACTCCTAAAAAAAAATTATTTGTTCCCCTTCCTCTACTTCCTTAATATATACTCACTTGTCAACTTCCCTTAATCTCGCCACTGAATTTTCTACTCTTTCTACATACCTTCCCTCTCCACAATTTCCTTTGCTGGATAATTCCCAAATGAATGTTCCCCAGAGCTCTCTCCTGAGTCATCTTTTCTTAATATATTTCCCAAACTCCCCACTTGGTGACTTTATCTGTTACTATGCATCCAAGTATTATCTCTGTGAAAGATGACTCTCTCTAAGACTCTAATGTCAATCAATTTTCTGTTGGATTGTCCCTCATGGTTGCCCCATAAACATGTCAAACTCAATAGGTCCAAATGTTTCCAATCATCTCAGATTAAAAGAAAAAGTATATATAGATATATGCATACACACATTTTATATATCTTCATATACAAATATGTAACTATATCATTTTACATGTATATAAGTCTATATAAAATGCATAACTACATGCAGCTTGGCAGAAATTATGATACTGATAAGACTACAAGAAAAGATAGGGTAAGGTCTCTGCCATGAAAGAAAAAGACATTCCATTTCTGTGCTCCTAGGGCATTCTTTCTGTCTGGAATGCTCTCCATCCTTTATTCTAACTACTGACCTCTCTGGCTCCCTTAAAGTCCCAACTAAAATACAACCTCCCACAAGAAGCTTTCTCCCATCCCCTCTTAATTCTACTGCTATCTGATGTTAATTATTTTTTATTTATCTTATATACAGCTTGTTTTCTATATATCTGTTTGTACATTTCCTCCTTCATTTGATACTAAGCTCCTGGAGAACAAATATTGTGTTTTGTCTTTTTTTTTTTTTTTGGTAGGCCCAACATGCCAGGACACTACTTAATAATTGGTTTTTGATTGCTCAATCAATTGACAAAGCTTTTGAACTGGTTGGGAAGATCAAGATCAAAAAGATATGAAAATGTCACCATTACCATCATATTTTAATAACTATTCATTATAGCAATAGAAGAATAGTAAAGTAGGATGTGGGGAACAGCCACATGAATGATACAGTTATTTTGATAATCAAAGAATTCAGTAACTGAAAGACAGACTGGGCTCAAGAAATTTACAAGGGTGGTCTTTTCTCAAAAAAGTCACACCTACTCCATGATAACGAAAGCAGGCAATGAAAATGGATCTTGATTCCTGTATGGGGTAGAATGAATCATTCTCCACCTTGATAGAAGAAAGGGCAACTATGTGTTTTTTCTTAATTTCTCTGGAGACAGAGAAGATATTAAGAGCACCAGGAAATCATCACCTTCTGCCTAATCAGATCTCTCACTTATGCCATAGATTGGTCTGCTGACCTAATCATGAAAGCTAAAAAAGAATATAATCAAACATATGGCTACTTCTTTCTTTTTTTTTTTAATTTTTTTTTTATTTTAAACCCTTAACTTCTGTGTATTGACTTATAGGTGGAAGAGTGGTAAGGGTGGGCAATGGGGGTCAAGTGACTTGCCCAGGGTCACACAGCTGGGAAGTGTCTGAGGCCGGATTTGAACCTAGGACCTCCCGTCTCTAGGCTTGGCTCTCAATCCACTGAGCTACCCAGCTGCCCCTACTTATTTCTTTTGCTAGGATTGTGACTCCTTCATTTTCTGCCTCATGCATTACAACATACAGAAAAGCAGACTCTGCTGAAGTATGTTACATGATAACGGGATTACCACTGCCAGTTATATTAAGAACTTTTAAAATAAGGCCTCTCTAAACTTGGTGAGCTCTAGCTTTGAACAACTTTAAACAGGAGCAGAGAAATGGGGGTTAGATAGATAGATAGATGGATAGATAGATGATGGATGGATGGTCAGATAGAGAGAGAGACAGACAGACAGACATATATATTTATGTATGTATATATATATACATATATATGTATATATCGTGAGAGAGATAGATGGATGGAGAGATAGATAAATAAATGAAGATAATAGAGAGAGACAGAAAGATAGATAGATAGATAGATAGATAGATAGATAGATAGATAGATGAATGGATAGATAGATGATAGATGGATAGATGATGGATGGATGGTTAGACAAACAGACAGAAGGATAGATAGACAGATAGATAGATAGATAGATAGATAGATAGAATCATATATACAAACATGTGTGAATATGTGTTTTTTTAGGTACATGTGTATATATGTTTGGGGTAATATTTCCAAAATAATATGCTCAAAAATGATAATAAAATCAAAATTAAATTGTTTTATGTATAATTGGATGTTGGCACAAAGCTATACCCCTAGGATAGTATCATACACACTTCTAGGAGACAGGAGAATTGATGCATGAATGAACATTTGCCATTGGCCAGTAAGATTTTAAGCTCCTTAAAGGCAGGGATTTTCCCTTTTTCTGTCTCCTCAGCAATTAGCACACTGCTTAACACATAGTACATTTTTAATAAATCAATGTTCATTTGTTGGTTGACTGACACTACACTTTTCCCCTCCCCTCTACTGGATGCATGGCTAGACCTCTCAGCATCTTCAAAACTTCCTGATTTGAGCATTGTCAAGTGTTTTTTTACCCTCTTTTTCATCGGAGGATGATAAACAACTAACATCTTTTGGTAAGGTATGAGACCTCACACTATGGGCCACGAGTACCCAAGAAATGGGCCTATAGCATTTTCCTTAGTCCTTATCCATTTTAAGTATAAAGGAGAGAATCTAACCTAGGAGTTCAAACTGTGAGAATCCAGGTTTCCAGAAATCCAGGCTGGGTGGGATATTAGCTTTGAACTTGGACTTGAAAGAATTAAGGCTATGTAAGAACTGAGCTAAAATGAGCCTAATCTCCTTGGGGGTGGGAAGACAGAGCTAAACTCTGAAAAATTTAGGGGGGAATGCTGGAATGTTCATCTTTGAAATATCTCTTAAGTAACTATAGCTTTATAAAAGTTAATTTGATGTTAAATAGTTAAAAGGAACCTGAGAGTAGGCACAGAGCTCCTGAAATGGGAGTCAGGGAGTCATACAAAGGGTGGCTGCTCAAGCCTGAAGACAGTAAAGAATGACACCTCAACCTCATCCATGAATAGGAATAAAATGAAAGAAGCCAGAAGCCACTCTGAGAAAGTGGGGTCAAAGTAAAACATGTTGCATATGCATCACAAAGACTGAGTAAGCAATTTAACTTCGTTATTTTCAAATATTAAAAGAAAGATTTTAAAAGACTTTCCCTTTCTGGCCTTATATTGTTCAGTCATTTTTGAGTCATGTTCAACTCTTTATGACCCCATTTGGGGATTTCTTGGCAAAGATATTGGAGTGGTTTGCCATTTCCTTCTCGAGTTCATTTTTCACATGAGGAAATGGAGGCAACCAGAGTTAAGCGACTTGCCCAGTCACACAACCAGTGAGTGTCTGAGGTCAGATGTGAACTCAGAAAGATGAATCTTCTTGACTGCAGACCTGACACTCTTATCAACTATGTCACCCAGCTGTCCTTAGTGGTGTGTAAATGGAATTAACTCTAGCCCATTCATAGTCAAAAATCTACTTACCCTAGGTATCTAGATTAAGAACAAAGGACTGCCCTTTGGGCAGTCCAAATCAGTGTAGAGGCTGCCATTGGTCCACTTGAATTAGAGGTAGACCCACAGGAAATGATGAGAGACACTATCTCTTTATTTTATTTTTTTTTACATTTATTAATATTCATTTTTAACATGGTTACATGATTCATGCTCCTCCTTTCCCCTTCAACCCCCCCCCTGCGCCCCCCCCTACCCATGCGCATTTCCACTAGTTTTGTCATGTGTCCTTGATCAAGACCAATTTCCAAATTGTTGGTAGTTGCATTGGTGTGGTAGTTTCGAGTCCACATCCCCAATCATGTCCACCCCAACCCATGCGTTCAAGCAGTTGTTTTTCCTATATGTTTCCTCTCCTGTAGTCCCTCCTCTGAATGTGGGCAGCATCTTTACCATAAATCCCTCAGAATTGTCCTGGGTCATTGCATTGCTGCTGGTTCAGAGGTCCATTACATTCGATTTTACCACAGAATGTCAGTCTCTGTGTA
>NC_058130.1:553694647-553724375 GCF_016433145.1 Gracilinanus agilis | reverse complement strand
TATATATATATATGTATATACACACACACACACACACATGCACAGAAAGACCTTCTCTGAAAAAGCAAGATGTTGGGCCCCCCAAAAAAAATGCCATTAGAAACAACTGATGTTATAGGAAGCAATATACTAGGACTCACAATACCCTTTACAAATAAGAAAATGAGTGAAAGATTGATTATGTCTGCATATTTACTTATGGCAGAGAAGTGAAACCACAAATATTGATTTTAGGATATGACTTCTAGACAGCTCCTTGTCTAATCACTTATCAGTCAGTAAATAAGTTGCATCTGTTTTAGCTCCAAATATAAAGGTATATACAGTAGGAATTAGTATGTTACCCTTTTTTCCCCCAGTAGTGAAGATGGTGATTGCTTAGTATATGCAGGCTGGGGGAAGGGGGGCGGTGAGAACTGCCCACAATTTATTGGGTGGGGTAGGTAAAGAGCAAAGATTTTTGATAATTTCATTTGATTTTGAAAAAATGTTTAATTTTGAATAACGTATATCCAATTGCTTAAAAAATAAGTCAGAGGAAAATAAGTGGGAGGGCTGAAAGGGAACACACATCACAAAATGTCAGAAAACAACTATTTAAAAATTGTACCAACATGTAATCTGAGGGAAAAATTTTAAAAAAGTAGAAGAAAACAGAGTCCTTTCTCAGATACTGCCCAAGGAAAGGGCATTTCTTCTGGGAAATATGCCCAAAGATTTGAGGAAACTATATCTTAAGGCACAATTTGTGAGGATGGTTTTGTTTAACATGGAAAACAAAGTAAGTCTTGCTTCCTGAGCAAGCCAGAAGTATAGAGTGAGAAGTCAATGCATTGTCCAAATTAGCATAATGCAGTCAGAGAAGCACTGTATGTGGGGTCAGAGGGCCTGCCTTCCCATCCCATCTCTGCTCATTTAACTTCCTGTGCTTGGATTTTCTAATCTACATTTAACCTGTGTGGGCCATTACTCACCATTAACCTTATCCAATCATACTCACCCAGACAGTTATATATTGTACTGTGTCTAGAGGAAGTACTGAAATCATACCACCAGACTCTCTCTAAAAAATAAAAAAAAATTCTACCACTATCCCTGCTCCATCCCTCTCCCCAACCTAGTTTCCTAATTTAGCTACGGGACAATCAATGATTATCTATGGAAGGAATACAGAATGAAAAATCCCTAGTTCCATGAAGCTTGAAGTTCTGCAGCGAAGCTCTGAAGATGATCTGTGTAGATCCAATTAGTGATCAAGGGCAATTATAGTGGCAAAAGTGGGTGATCTTCTCACCAGTGAAAGTAGTGTGACTACTGTGCATTTACCCAGTCCAAATTACCTCTTTAACCCTCAACTATAAAAATACCTACAAATTCCCTTTATCTGTAGTATTTCATTGAGCACAATCATATGGTCTTGGCATAAGGAAATGATTGTATAAACAGAGAAATAAACATGCATGCTACACAGCATGTTTTACTCATTCCATAGAATTATAGTGCATTTAAGAAAGAATGTTACCTACATCCAGAGAAAGAACTGTGGAACAGAAGAAAAACATCTGCTTGATCACATGGTTCGATGGGGATGTAATTGAGGATGTAGACACTAAATGATCACTCTAGTGCAAATATTAATAATATGAAAATAGTCTTGATCAATGACACATGTAAAACCCAGTGGAATTGCTCATTGGCTACAGGAGAGGGGTGGGAGGTGGGGTGGTAAAGAACATGAATCATGTAACGGAAAAATATACTAAATTAATTAATTAAATAAATTTTTACAGATTAAAAAAAGAATTACAGTACATTTAGCACATAGCCAACCATTTGCTTTAGAATAAGATTGCCTCCAACCACTGAATACACATGTCCTGAATCCAGAAGTTTTTCAGGGATGGGAAGAGAAGAGGGGAAAGGAATAAGCATTTATATTGTACCTATCATGTTCCAGGCAATATGCTAAGCATTTCTTACAAATATTATCTCATTTGATATTCATAACAACACTGCAAAGTAGATGCCATTGAGGAAATTAGATGGCACAATGGATGGAATGTTGGGCTTGGAATCAGGAAAACCCATCTTCCCGTTTTCAATTTTTGGCCTCAGGCACCTACCAGTGTGTGACTCTGGCCAAATAACTGAACCCTTTTTCCTCATCTGTAAAATGAGCTGGGGAAGGAAATGATGACCTTCTCCAATATCTTTGCCAAGAAAAATACAAGTGGCATCACAAAGGGTTGGGCATGACTAAAATTTTGAACCACACAATAATTGAGAAAACTGAGGCAGATGAAGGTTAAGTAGCTTGCCCAGGGTCATACAACTTGGACATTTTTCTTGGACCCTATCTGAATTCAGGTCCTCCTGATTCCACACCCATTGAGTAGACAGAATACAGAACAATCATCATCCCCTTGGATGTCATTTTAAAATTAATAATGTGTGGGGGCAGCTGGGTAGCTCAGTGGAGTGAGAGTCTGGCCTAGAGACAGGAGGTCCTAGGTTCAAACCCGGCCTCAGCCACTTCCCAGCTGTGTGACCCTGGGCAAGTCACTTGACCCCCATTGCCCACCCTTACCACTCTTCCACCTATGAGACAATACACCGAAGTACAAGGGTTTTAAAAAAAATTAATAATGTGTACTTATATGTGAAAGAATAAAGATAATTAAATAATCAATGAAAATAAGGATTTAAAGATATAGTTTCATTTGCACCAATGTAATATACAAACTCTTGTACATACTTTCTTCTTCTTTGGAAGAAAATTTCATTTCAAATGTAATTTGAAAATTATATTTCAGTTTGTTTGAGCCTCCACCCCCAAAAGTTCAATTTTCTTACTCTTGGAAGTTGGCAAAAAAATGTAGAAATGCTGTACAATTCTCAAATGTTATTCAATTTATGGCTTCCAATGTGGAAAATCAAGAGCTCTGTTCTCAATGCCACTATTTTTCCTGCCAGTAGTTCTACTTTAGAATGGAGAGAGACCTTTCCTAATGGCTTCCTGTCTATTGGTTAAGGTGAGCCTGGCCATTCTGCTCACCTTGGTCACTGACAGCAGAAGGCTGACGAATGGGCAAAGGAGGCCAGATGCAGACCAAGAATGTCAAAACTGACACCTTACACCCCCCCCCCCCCATGAACTTGTCTCTTTTCTAATCTTCCAATTCGTAAAATGGATTCCTTCCCTCTCAGTCTCTTTCTCTTGGTACCTGAACTTGGCTGCTCCCTGAATAATGTTCAATGTAAAATACTGAGCTTAGGGCAAATGATTTCTAAGGTCTCTTCAAGCCACAAATATATGATTTTATTACATAATGGGGTCTGACATTGGTGCAGACCCATGAACCATCCTGCAAGGAGAACTGCAAAACCATGTGAGAGATGGCCATTCAGTGGCATTCTGTACCTGGTTGTGGCTGGCCTTTAATCTGATTGGGTGGTGTTTTTTTTTCCCCATTGGCTGAAGCCCTAGAACTTTCAGTATCTCCCCAAAAGGAAATGAGCACATCTCTGCTAATGTTCTGTTGCATTTGAATCTGGAGGGGAAGGTAACTCCACAAAGGAGAACCAGGAAATGGTGAGGACCCCATGAATCCATATCACCTTCTGAGGAATTAGAACTACTTAGACTTTTTGTTAGTTCTTTTCCATTGCAGATGCAGGGAGAAGAGTCTATGACCTTGAAAGTTTCAAAGACCAGAAGTACAGGAACGAAGCCAAGTTTAGCAGCTAGCCAAGCATTGAGGCCTCAAGGAGCACAGAGTGATCATTTGGAGTAATTTTCAGGACTCTAAACAACAGAAGCCTTGGTTGTGATCTGGTGGGACCAATGCCTTATAGGAATTTAGCTAAATTGTGAGCTTAATCCCTACCCTCTACTAAAGTGGTGTAGGAGAGAATTATACCCCTGAAATATTAGGAAAAAATGCCTGCATATATATTCTTGCTATACCATTGAAATACACATATAAAGATATATGTCACTCCACTCTGCTTTGCACTTGCTGCCACCTTCCTGGTTTAAACTCCATGGAACAAGATGCCAACATACCAGGTGTCCCCTGCTATCTCCTCCTCACCCCCTTCCGGTATCCTCTTATATGTTGTCTCCTTCTTTAAATCATATGATTCTTTGAGAGCAAGAACTTTCATTTTTTAAAAATTAATTATATCCCCAGAACTAAGCACAATGGCCCGCACATTGTAGGTCCTTGATAAATGCTAATTCGATTAGAATGGATAGGATATCTTTATAAAACCAATAAATGTTAAATGGTTAAATTTAAATGGGGTTCTGGTCAGTGTCCCCCTAAAATCAGTTAGATTATCAGCAGCAGAGGTTTGAGCTAATGGCAGAAAAAAATAAAAGAGGTTACCTATAAGCCTACCAGAATGCATTAGAACCATGAAGGCACATAAAGCATTGTCCAGAAAGTGGGGCCAGAGTATAAAGTTACACTATGAAAAATTCAGTGAAGGGAAATGCTTAATCAAATGCTTTATCATTATAGCCATGAAATCAGGAAGAACTATAGTACTTCTGCCAGAGAGGGAAAATAGTCAAGTCTATTCTCTACCTTCTCACTGTACTTCATGATGGCAAAAAACATCCCAAACAGAAGGCTTCACCTACACTTTGTCTTTGCAGAGCCAAAAGAAGATGGTGCCCACCATTTGTGGGCTGGTGCAAAAATGAGCAAGACTGGTGACATGCAGGGAGAGGCACAAGAGGGAACTACAGGAGAAAGAGAAACTTGACATACATTCTG
Source organism: Gracilinanus agilis (assembly GCF_016433145.1). NCBI lineage: Eukaryota > Metazoa > Chordata > Mammalia > Didelphimorphia > Didelphidae > Gracilinanus > Gracilinanus agilis. The sequence goes on along the minus strand of NC_058130.1, from coordinate 553,719,591 downwards.
AATATTAAGTGATCAAGAAAGTAAAGAAAACTTAGTGAAAAGGCTGCTTATTGTATCCCAAGGCCATTGATTTAAGAGTAAAAAAAGAGATTACTTTGCTATTCCAATATACTCCTTTTAAAAGATGCATGACTTAGCCAAGGTCATGTAGTCACAGAAGCAGCAGAAGCAAGGTCCAAAGCCAAAACTGTCCATGTGTAACTGTGATCGAGTTAGTTGAGGTGGCTGAAATAGTGGATAGAGCCCTGCACCTGAAGTCAGGAAGACATGAGTTCAAATACGACATTGGTCCCTTACTAGCTGAGCAAATCACTTCACCTCTGTTTACTCCAGTTTCTCCAGCTGTAAATTGGGAACACCAATGGCACCTACTTGGCAAGGTTGATGTGAGGATTAGACAATATTTGTAAATGTCTGGCATATAGTAGGCACTCTATAAAAACTTATTTTCTTCCCTTACAAGATACTTGCCTCCTTGCTATTTCTTGAACATGATATTCCTCTAAACTCTGGAGTGTTTTTCCTGACATTTTGAGGGGGCTGTTCCTGATGCCTTGCCACCTACCAACTTCCTTCAATTCTCATCTGATGTTCTACTTTTGGCAAAAAAAAAAGAAAGAAAAGAAAAAATGCCTTTCCTGATTTCTCTTAACTCTATTGTCTTCCTTCCTTTGATTACCACTAATTTTTCCTAGATTCTCATGTACCTTTGTAGCTTGCATACTCTCTGATAGTATGGACTGTCTTTTACCTTTATTTGTATCTCCCTCACTTAGCCAAGTGCCTGGCATGCTTAATAAATGCTAGCTAATGAGTGAATATCAAATAGCCTTTGGCATGGCTTGCTATTCAGAGTGTTTATGTTTGTCTTTTATGTTTTTTGTCCAGGTTTGGGTAGTTATTTTCTTTTAATGTTTGTCAACTACCTAATTATCAATGGATTAGGGCAAAATGCTAAGTAATATCAGGAAGAGATTGTCTCAGATTTTCTGAGCAGGGTCTATGAACCTAAAAAGGGAGAAAACCCCAAACCATACTTTTTGTATAGTAAGGATTATATACAAGTATTATATTTATAGTGTTTTATTTCCAAATTAAGAGTCAGAAAATCAGGGATCCCCTCTGCCTGATTCAGGAATGAAACTTTGGTGTATTACTCTCTTTAAGCCCTCTGTTAATCTGTATATCTAGAGAATCAATAATAATAATAAAAAATAATAATAAAAACAAAAACAACAACAGTCACAATAATAGCTAACTATTACATAATTCTTACTATGTACCAGGCATTGTGCTATGCACTTTTATTAGATTTGCCAGTACTTTGTCTATTTTATCTGTTTTTTCAAAATACCAGCTTCTAGTCTTATTTATTAATTCAATAGTTCTTTTACTTTCAATTTTATTAATTTCTCCTTTGATTTTTAGTATTTCTAATTTAGTTTTCATCTGGGGATTTTCGATTTGTTCACTTTCTAGTTTTAAAAGTAGCATGCCCAATTCATTAACCTCTGCCCTCCCTAATTAGTTAATACGTGCACTCATTGATATAAATTTTCCCCTTAGAACTGCTTTGGCTGCATCCCATAGGTTTTGGTAAGAAGTCTCATCATTGTCGTTGAATTCAATGAAATTATTAATTGTTTCTGTGACTTGTTCTTTAACTAACTTATTTTGGAGAGTCATATTATTTAATTTCCAATTAGTTTTTGGTTTGCCTCTCCATGTATCCTTGCTAATAACTATTTTTATTGCATTATGATCTGATAAGGTTGCATTTATTATTTCTGATTTTTTGCATTTGTTTGCCATGTTTCTATGCCCTAGTACATGGTCAATCTTTGTGAATGTTCCATGTGCTGCTGAAAAGAAGGTGTATTCCTTTTTATTCCTATTTATTTTTCTCCTCATATTCACCTCTCATCTCTTTCTTATTTATTTTTGGTTTGATCTATCTAGATCTGATGGGGGAAATTTGAGGTCACCCACTAGTATAGTTTTGCTATCTATTTTGTCCTTGAGCTCCACTAGCTTCTCCTTTAGAAATATGGATGCTATACTATTTGGTGCACACATCAGTTGAGTACTGATATTTCTTCGTTGTTTATATTGCCTCTTATCAGGATGTAATTACCTTCCCTATCTCTTTTAACCAGATCTATTTTTACTTTGGCTTTGTCAGATGTCTTGATGGCAATCCCTGTCTTCTTTTTCTCAGTAGAAGCCCAATATATTTCGCTCCAGCCTTTCATTTTTTACTCTATTTATGTCTGCCTGACTCATGTGTGTTTCTTGTAGACAACATATGGTAGGATTTTGGTTTCTAATCCACTCTGCTATTTGCTTGTGTTTTATGGTTAAGTTCATCCTATTCACATTCAGAGTCATAATAATCAACTATGTATTCCCAGACATTTTTATTCTCTCTCCTTGTTCTGCCCTTTCTTCTTTCACTATTTCCTTCTATAGCAATGTTTTGTTTTTAATCAGTTCCCCTGATCCCCTCCCTAATTGTACTTCACTTTCTCCTCTTCCCCTTCTTGTTCCCCTCTTATTCTTCTTTAGGGTTTTTTCTTATGTTGATCTTAACAGAGATATTTGGGGAAGCAGAAGAGATGGCCTGATACTAGAAACCTGCAGGACTCACTCCTCCCCCATACACAGGCTAGAGCAAGTAGGGAAGGGTAGGTACTCCTTACTCTTCACCCCTCCCACCAAGCAGTTGTGAATCAGTTGGAAATGGAGGCAGGACTGATATCTTCTGACAAGGCACAACAAGGCAAATCTCTAATAATATTAGCTTTCTCAACATATTCCCCACGGGTTTAACCGAAGGACAATAGGAGAAGCTTGATGTCTTGTTGTTATCAGGGACAGATGAATCTAACTTATATGGTTTGGACAGCTGAAGGAAACCTAGCTGAAGTTGGATATAAGTATTCCCAGAAAAATAAACAGGCACTGCTCCCAAAAGATGAAGTTTATACTGATAAAAGAAGAAGGGAAGGCAGGGAAGGGGTATCAAGGAATTGGATAAGATCTGGGAAGCCCTGAACTGTTAGGTAGAAACTGCCCCTCCCCCCCCTAGGAGGGAGTGGCAGACTTTTAGCTAGCTTGCCCTCAAGCCTATAATTATCACTTCTAATATGTAAAATAACTAATAACAATTGTGCTGTTGCTAAAGGTCTAATTCAGCTAAAGGAGCAAACCATTGAGCAGAACCAAGATGGTACTTGCCCCAGATAGCCTCCAAAGCAATCCCCAAATCTGGGAACAGCAAGCATTGTGACCTGCTCACTTCAACCCCTAGGAATCAACTATTTAACTGCTTTCAAACTGTTCCCTCACCCAGAGTTCTCCAGGGAGGGTCCCCTAGAATTCTGGGTGAGGCTTGACCCTGTATTTTGCAGGAATTCCACCCTGCCATTTTTTATGTTACACTTTTTAAGCTACCCTACCTACCTGCCCTCTCCCTCCCTAGAGTTGCTTCTCTCCTGTTGTGAGGAGGATTACTTGGTTATTATTTAGGAGACTAACAGAAAGGGCTAGAGAATTCCAGATGGAATGGGGAAGCAGGAAGTGGGGATGGCTCTCTCTGAGATGGAATCTATGGTGGTTGGGACAAGCTGTAACTGACCCTGGGAGACCGCAGAGCTAGTGGAGTTATACCTTGATTCCCTAGGATCTTGGGAGAGTGGTGAAGGCTGAAAAGGCAAAAGACCTCAATCCTGCAAGTCAAAACTAAGTAGGGAAGTAGCCTGTGATTTGGTGGACAGCTTACAGACTCCTCTCCCTACCTGGTTATTTTGGAGCATTGACTGTGGAGGAGTTGGTTCCTGGCATCCTGAAAACATCTCTGGAATAGTTGTGAGACCCCAAGTTCAAGCCCTCTTCCTCAGGTCCTTAGGCAAGCTGTCAAAACCTGGCAGAAGCCAGGTTGGCTAGGGATCTTACTTCTTTTGACTCCAGACCTGGGTAGTTAGTCATAGTTTTAGCTAAACCCTTTCAAATCCCCTCATACTATAACGAAACTGTTTCCTAGTGAGTTTTCTAGTAATTTAAAGTCCTCATTGTGTGTATGTAATAATCTGAAGCAATTCCAGGCTGGGTGGGGCAGAGTGACAATTGGTCAGGCTTAACTGCCATTTCAGTCATTGGTCATTCCCTTATAGTTAAACCTGGTTCTCTGACTTGTAAAGTCTTACCCATTGTCCCTTCCTGTCTCCTATCCACCTCATTGAGCCCACATTTTAATACTTAAGTCAACTTCCCTGGTTTTCCCTGTAATACTCCCCACTAGTCCTTTTGTTACCCTTCTACTTCTCTATAGGACGTGAATCAATTCTCTGCTCCAATGGATTTGATTGTTCTTTCCTCTTTTTTAATTTCAATACATTTAAGTATTAAGTATTTCCTCTCTCCAACCTCTTTACCCTTCCAGTATATTGATCTTCTCCCCTGTTTGGCCCATGAACTTCTTTATGGAATATAAATTTACTCCATTTTTTCTGTTTTCCCATTTTTCTTAATATTATCTCCTTTGTTTTTCCCCTCTAGTTTTATATATATACACACACACATATATACAGATAGATAGATAGATAGATAGATAGATAGATAGATAGGTAGAAAGATATAGATATAGGTATAGATATATCTTGACATTTCATCCTATATAGTTTGTTGCTGTTCCCTCTAAGTAAACTTCTAGTTACCCTGTTGATAATAACAATTTTTAATGTTTACCAAAATCTTCTTTTCTTCTAGGGATACAAATCAATTGAACTTATTGGGTCCCTTAAAGAAAAGATTTTTTTTACTCCTGCTCTCTTAATTACCTTAAGGTGATTCTCTTGAGTTCTATATTTGGGCAGCAAATTCTCTGTTTAAATCCAATTCTTTTCTTTATGAATGCTTGAAAGTCTTCAATTTTATTGAATGACCATACTTTCCCCTGAAAAAATATAGTTAGTTTTTCTGGATAGTTGATTCTTGGTTGTAGACCCAGTTCTGTTGCTTTCCAGAATATTGTATGCCATGCTTTCTGGTCCTTCAATGTAGATGCAGCAAGATCCTGCATTATCCTAACTGTGGTTTCCTGGTATCTGAATGACTTTTTCTTAGCACCTTGTAATAGTTTTACCTCGGTCTGATAGTTTTTGATTTTGGCTATAATCTTCCTGGAAGTTGTCAGTTGTGGATTAAATGTAGGAGGTTATCTATGGATTCTTTCAATTTCTACTTTTCCCTCTTGTTCGAGAATGTCAGGGCAGGTTTTTCTTTGATAACTTCCTGTAGGATGAAGTCTAAACTTTTACTTTTGTCATGATGTTGGAGTAAAGCAATAATTCTTAAATTGTCTTTTTGAGATCTTTTCTCCAAATCTTTGGTTGTATCAATGAAGTCTTTCATATTCTCCTTAAATTTTTCATTTTTTAAATTTTGTTTTATATATTCTTGCTGCCTTGTGAAGTCATTTTCTTCTAGTTGTTGTGTTCTATTTTTTAAAGACTAAATTTCATTACTGGCTTTTTGGTCATCATTCTCCTTCTGGTCCGATTTTCTTTGTAGATCATCTTTTGCCTTCTTTGCTTCATTTTCAAGCTGGCCAATTCTGGCTTTTAAGACTTTATTTTCTTGTTTTAGTTCATGTATTTCATTTTTCAAATTCTCTTCAGCCTCTCTTGATTGCTTTTTGAGTTCCTGAAGTTCTTGAATTAATTGAATTTTGAGATCTTCCAAAGCCTGTGCCCAATTCGCTGGAACTTCTTTATCTTTTATTTCATTTGCTCTCTTTTCACTTCCTTGAAAGAAGCTGTCAATTGTCATTTCTTTTCTCTTTTTCTGTTGTTTACTCATATTTTTTCCTTTTCTGCTCTGCTAGTTTAAGCAGATGGATTTAATGAGCTTTGATGAAAGATCTTCCCCCCAGCTGGCAATGGAGGTTTGTAGTTGCTTTCTCTGCAGTGTATGGGGGAAGGGTGTTGGAGTATTCCTGTCCTCTGAAGACTTCTTGTCTGTCCAGTTGATGGGATTAAGCCTGTATTGCTTGGATTAGAATGTATTGATTAATGTTTCCTGAGGCTAAAACCTCAAGAAGGGAAAAAAAAAAGAAGTAGGGGGACAAGATGGAATATTTTCACTGAACTGTCCAGCGGTAGGGTCCCCCTGCTCTGTCCTAATGTTAGACCTGGTTTTTCTTTCCTTTTAAAGCTCTCTGTTCTCTATCTCGGTACATTAAAGGCCATAGGTCTGAAGTTTTGCTCCATCTAAGCAACCATCTTCCCAGCATCTTTGCTGTGTTTCTCTGGCATTCTCCTCTAGCAACTTCTTTAGAAAAAGTGGAATCACTTTGCCTGTTTGGTTATGTATTATATTATAGGTCTACAAGCCAACTTAAAGACATTGAAACAAACTGAAAAGTTTTCTGGGACATATAATTGTCGTCAATCTGTTTTTGAGACCCTGGACAAGTCATTTAACCACATAGGACTTAAGTTTCATAATCCATAAAATGAGGTCGGACTATATAAACTCTAAGGTCCTATGCAATGATAAAAATCCTCTGCTCCTATGACAGTTACAACTTGAGAACAATAACTTTCACAGCCAAAAAAGGTGCCAAGTAATGTCTGTCACTCTACCCAGAGACAAACCACATGCTGAAAACAGCTGCAAAAGGAGACACAAAGAACATTCCCCTGCCATTTCTCTCTCACATTTTTGTTCCTTTCATTTATTTTTGCTTTTTTTTTTTACAACAAATGCTGTTTATTTTAGCTGATAAAAGCATTGTCTAATGAAAAATGGTATAAGTGGTGAAATGAAAACAAATGAGGATATAATCAATTACTACAATGAAATAATTAAACAACTCAATTCTGACATGAAACCTTTAACCAAATAAGAAACAGAACAATGGGAAGAAGCAGCCTGGTCTTTTGGGTATCCTCCTAAGATCTAGGGAGGGCAGAGTAGATAGAGTGCCAGACCTGGAGTCAGGAAAATTCATTTGTATGATCTCAAATCCAGCCTCAGATACTCACTAACTGTGTGACCCTGGGCAAGTCACTTCATCCTGTTTGCCTTTGTTTCCTTATCTGTAAAAAGAGCAGAAGGAAATGCAAACCACTACATTATCTTTGCCTAGAGAACCTTAACTGGGGTCATGAAGAGTCAGACAGGGCTGAAAAAAATGGCTGAACAAAAACAACCATATGGTAATCCTGTATTGCAGGAAGTAATCAGCATTTGATAGTGGTAGGCAGGTATCAACTCCCTAGAACTTTTCTGCAACAAAACACATGATAACAATATCCCACATTTACATAGTATTATATGTGCCTGGTGTTATGAGGAACTGAAGTTGAATGAGTATGGAAGATTCCTAAGTGTAACACACAAGTTGTGGTTGTGAAACAGAAAGGACTCCACAGGAATATTTGTAGTGAATCTGCTACACCCAAGTTCAGTATAACAGTGTCCCAGGACAGATAGTCAAACGAAGAATCTGTGGTTAAGAACACACAGCTGCTTCTAACTATCTATCCTGGCTCAATATGGATAACATTAGTTGACTATGATTTAAATCCTTTACAGTTGAAAGGAATCTCCTCTTCCTTCAAATACCCAAGGATATGTTCACTAATCCCTAAGGTAAAGACGACATTCACTTTAGATAAGTTTAAAGATTTAATAATAACAGGTTTAGGGAGGGAGCAGGGAAATGAAGGGAAGCGGGATATAGGAGATCCTTGGCCTAAGCTATTGATGACAAGATGGTATATGAATTGAAAGTAATCAGGGGTACTCATGCTTGTTAGTTGTTGACCGTTAGTTTGCCAGTTACCAGCCTGGCAGAGCCAGACTGCTTCAACCTAAATCATATTATTTGATGGTAATTATGTTGCTTCTTTTTGATGAGTAAATTAAATCAGAATGTTCAGTATAGGATAACACAGGATTTGAGGCTATGAAAGTGATCAGTGCTAGTTGCTGGTATCTTAAGTTGACTTTTGGCTTACCCAAACCCAACCAAGACCTCCCACCAATTCCTCTCTCAAAATTGAGATCTCTGTCTCAGTTCAAATCCTGCTTTTACACTTTTTCCAACAACTGAATTTGCACCTGTTGGGCTCTGCCCAGCTCAGCTCATTCCAAGTTCTAAACAGCTAACTGTCAATCATTTTGTTTTTCATATTGCATTTTAAAATGTCATTACAATAGTATTTAAAGAGTGATAAAAACTCTTTCCTCATAACTACCCTGTAAAGTGGTTAGGATCAATATAATCTCTGCTTAACAGAGAAACTGAGGCAAAGCTAAATGTTTTATTTAAATATTATATTTTTTTAGAAAAATTTTCCATGGTTACATGATTCATGTTTTTACTTTCCCCTTCACCTCCCTTCAACCTCCCTCTCCCCCATATCCAACACACATTTCCACTGGTTTTAACATGTGTCATCAATCAAGAGTTATTTCCATATTATTGACATTTACATTGGTGTGGTTGTTTTAAGTCTATATCCCCAATCATGTCTGCATCAACCCATGCGTTCAAGCTTTTCTTTTGTGTTTCCGATTCTGTAGTTCTTCCTCTGAATGTGGGTAGCATTCTTTTCCATAAGTCCCTCCAGATTGTCCTGGGTCACGGTGTTACTGCTAGTACAGAAGTCCATTACATTCGATTTTACCACAGTGTATCAGTCTCTGTGTATAATGTTCTTCTGGTTCTGCTCCTTTCACTCTGCATCAATTCCTGGAGGTCTTTCCAGTTCACATGGAATTCCTCTAGTTTATTCCTTTTAGCACAATAGTATTCCATCACCAGCATATACCACAATTTATTCAGCCAGTCCCCAATTGAAGGGCATATTCTCATCTTCCAGTTTTTTGCCACCATAAAAAGCACGGCTATAAATATTTTTGTACAAGTCTTTTTATCTATGATCTCTTTGGGGGTAAAAACCCAACAATGCTATGGTTGGATCTAAGGGCAGGTAGTCTTTTAGAGCTCTTTGGGCATAGTTCCAAATTGCCATCCAGAATGATTGGATCAGTTCACAATTCACCAGCAATGCATTAATGTCCCAATTTTGCCACATCCCCTCCAACATTCATTACTCTCCCCTGCTATCATTTTAGCCAATCTGCGAGATGTGAGGTGGTCCCTCAGAGTTGTTTTGATTTGCATTTCTCTAATTATTAGAGATTTAGAACATTTTCTCATGTGCTTATTGATAGTTTTGATTTATCTGAAAATTGCCTATTCATATCCCTTGCCCATTTATCAATTGGGGAATGGCCTGATTTTTTATATGATTGATTTAGCTCCTTGTATATTTGAGTAATTAGACCTCTGTCAGAGTTTTTTGTTATAGAGGCAAAGGTAAATTGAGTAACTTCTGCAAAGTAACAAAGTTTGTGATAGTCAGAACTGTCCACCAAGATCTTCTTCCTTCTAGTCCAAGGTTCTTTCCCCCAAATTCTAACATGCTAATTTGTACGGAATTTTTTCCTTCTAAATTCCAAATGAACTGTGATTAACTAAGAAAGTGAAAAAAATTTAGTCATCATTAAATTTTTGTTAATTAAAAAAGCAAAACTGGACCACCATCTATCTGTTTTTCCTTCGGTATAATCTCAGCCATGATGTGGTACTCCCCACCATCCTTTTCACACTCATGACTTAGCTTGTCAGAAGAACATTAACATTTTGATTTTCTCAAAGCTCTGTATTTTATTGTATCTGACAACATCTACAAGTAATATGTGAGACTGATTAGTCAAAATAACAGCTAGTGAGGCAAGAGGCACTGATGAGAGGGAAGGAAGAGGAAGGGGAAGGGAACTGGTGACAAGCCAGAAAACAACTGGTTAAAACAGTAGTTTTCATTTGCTTATGGAAAACAAGCCTGGAAGCAAGCCTGGTAGATGTTTCACATCAGGCTATCCCTCAGACACCTGACAAACAGGAAATAGAGAAGCAGTTTAACATCGCAACATCCCTGATCCTCCTTGCTTCAATGAAGAGCAAAATTAGCTTTTCATTCCTTCCACTTTCCCATGCTATGTGTGAGCAAAGAAAGAGGATTTGCTTACCAACACAATTGTCTACCACAGAAAAAATGCTAGTGAAACGTATCTGTCAGTTTTCTAGGACAAAAGGGAAGCGAGGCTACCTGACTGTCCTAGCCAACCTCACTGTCGCGTTACCTTACCAACTGGACTTTTTATGGAGGTTTTTCCTAATAAATTTCTATTTTTACCATAAAAATTTTAATGCTATCTTAATTATTAAAAATACCTTCATTTAAAAGTGTTTTCCTCTAATGAGAAAAATAATAAAAGAATACAAAATTTCTTTAGCCTAAAAGAGCCAAAAACAATGAATAATTTGAGCAGTCATGAAGAATTCCTGATGAAAACAGTCAAGAATCCACTAATAGTAAATGTACAGGAAAAGAAATATAAAGTGATATTTTGATTTTTTAAAAATATTTTTCCACATATGGAAATTCTCCTCTCTGAGCACCCCAAATTTACAATGCATTAACACAATAACACTGTCGATGCTTAACTAATGCTTGTTAACCGACTTCTTTTTTTCAGGCCCAGTAATAAATGATAACATTCACTTCCTTTGCCTTTCTCTTTCTAGCTTTTTTTCCCCACTCCTCCTTTACATTTTTTAAAAGGGACAATGTATGGGTAGCTTGGTGGCTCAGTGGATTGAGTCAGACCTAGAGATAGGTGTTCTTAGATTCAAATCTGCATTGACACTTCCTAGCTGTGTGACACTGGGCAAGTCACTCAATTTCAATTGCCTAGCTAGAGGGCTATTTGTGAATAAATTTGTGTTTATAATTTAAAATTTCCCACAAAAAATGAATTCAGTACTGACATAGTATATAAATTGTGCTGTCAGGAAGTAGTTTAATTAGAATGTCAGCTTTGGGAGTTGATGGTAGGGTGTTTATGCCTTCTTCTTGAGATGTCCTAGGAAGGAGTTTTCCTTCATTATTGGCTTACAAGGCCAGTATTTTTGTTAAATTACTTGGACAGTTATGGGTATTTTGATTGGAGTATATAGTTCTCGAATATTCCTGCTAAAGGCATTAGAGCAAGGATGATAGTGAAAAACGAGATTGAAGCTATTTGGCCAATGATGATGAATGGTTGTTCTACAGGTTAGGATGAAGAGGTTGGCTGTAAAAATTCAAAATATGGTCTGTGAGATTGGTCGAAATATTAGGCTCTGCTGTTTGGATGTATGAAGGAGAGGAATAACTAAGAGGACTGAAATGGATGCAAGTAATGCTAGAACTCCTAATTTGTTGGGGATAGATCATAGAATTGCGTATGCGAATAGGAAGTATCATTCCGGTTTAATGTGGGGTGGGGTAGTTAGTGGATTGGCTGGTGTAAAATTGTCCAGGTCTCCTAGTATGTTGGGTGAGAATAGGGCTAGTGATAGAAGTGTCAGGATTATGAGAATGAGTCCTAGAATGTCTTTAATGGTATAATAAGGATGAAATGGGATTTTATCTGAGTCAGGGTTGATTCCTGTTGGGTTGCTGGAGCCTGTCTCATGAAGGAATAGAAGATGGACAATGACAAGAGCTAGAATAATGAAAGGTAGGATAAAGTGGAAAGCGAAGAATCGAGTTAGTATGGCTTTATCTACAGAGAAACCACCTCAAATTCATTCAACTTGTGTTGTGCCGATGTAAGGAATGGCTGATAGAAGATCTGTAATGACAGTAGCCCCTCAGATTGATATTTGTCCTCATGGAAGAACATATCCAACGAATGCGGTTGCTATAACTGTTAGGAGTAGGATTACTCCAATGTTTCAGTTTTCTCTGAATAGGTAGGATCCGTAGTAGATTCCTCATCCTACATGGAGAAATAGGCATATGAAAAATATGGAAGATCCATTTGCGTGCAGGTTGTGAATTAGTCAACCATAGTTTACGTCTCGGCAGATGTGGGCTACTGATGAGAAAGTGGTTAATGTGTTTGATGTGTAGTGTATGGCTAGGAATAGTCCTGTAAGGATTTGAATAATAAGGCAGATTCCTAGGAGGGATCCAAAGTTTCATCAAGCTGAGATATTGGATGGTGCTGGTAAATCAATGAAGGAGTGGTTGATAATTTTTACGAGTCGGTGGGTTTTTCGTAGGTTGGTCATTATGTTTTTGTAGTTGAAGTACAACAATGGTTTTTCATGCCATAGGTTATGGTTAAAGTCCATGCTAAAATAATAAAAATGATAATTATTTTTGTTATTTCTTTGCTATTAATTGTTGGGTTTGTGTTTAAATTATTATCCTTCTGCCTTGGAAACAATTCTTGTTATTGATTATAAAACAGAAAAGTATGAGGTTTGTTTTTTTAAAGGCAGTATTGATAAGGCGCTTAATTAAAAAAACATGTAAATACCTACTTGAAATTATGAAGAGTGAAAAGAGAAGAACCAAGAGAACATTATATGCAACAACAGAAATATTGTTTGAAGAATGACTTGTGTATATCCAACTCCAGAGAAAGAACTGAGAAACAGAAACAAGCAAGACATAGTTTTACAAATACCTATATCTTTTCATGAAATGATGCCTTTTTTAGAATGGGGAGGGGAGGAAAGGAAGTAATTACCTGGGAATTATAATGTAACAAATAAATAATTAAAAAATTAAACCCTTACCTTCCAACTTAGAATCAATACTGTGGGTTGGTTCCAAGACAGAAGAGTATAAGGGCTAGAAAATGAGGGTTAAGTGACCTTTCCAAGGTCACACAGCTAGGATGTGTCTGAGGTCAGATTTGAACCCTGGACCTCCCATCTCTAGGCCTAGCTCTCAATCCACTGAGCTACACAGTTTCCCCCTAAATTTTTTAAATATTAAAATAAAGAAGGCAATATTTTATAACCACCACAATTATAGGTTAGCCTTGCCACAAAAGGAAGGAAAAAGCTATGAATGTCAAGCTAAGAAGACAGGCAAAATGGTATAATAGAAGAGTTTTGTATTTGGAATCAGAGAAACGGGTTTCCAAACCTTGCTCAGTTCCTTCCTAATAATTATCAGTCCTTGGGTAATCAATTTTGATTTTCTGGGACTTAGTTTCCTTACCTATAAAATATGGGTATTGGAGTAGATAACTACAACTAAAACTACAATCACTACAATAATAATAATAATATCTCACATTGATATCAATCAAAATACATTTATTAAGTGCCTACTATACTTTGCTAAGCTCAGAGTATGCAAAAAAAGAAGCAAAAGACAATCCCTGCCCTTATGAACTAGCGAGGGAGACAATTACAATTCAGTCTAATGTAGTCTATACAAACAAATATATGCAAACAAACTATATACAAGATAAATATGAAATAATTGAGAGAAGTCACATTATAAAGAGGGTTCCTGTAAAGGAAAGGATTTATTCTTAGACTTAAAGAAAGCCAAAGAAGTAAGTAGGCAGTTTAAAAAGCAGGGGCATCTTTCAGTCATGGTGGATTGCCAGAGAAAATGCCCAGAGTCAAGAGATGGAATATGCCCAGGATTTGTTTGTGGAACAGCCATGAGATTACTGTTACTGGATCAAAGAGTAACTGTCCAGAAGGAAGATATAAGGCTGGAAAGTAGGAGGACTTTGAATGCCAAATAGCATACTTGCATTTGATCCTGGAGGTGATAGTCACTGGGGGATGAGTTTTTGGAGTAGAGGGGTGACATGATCAGTCCTATAACTGAAGAAAATGACTTTGATGGCTGAATGGAGGATGGACTGGAGTGAGGAGGCATTTGAGGCAGGGAGACCCAATGGCTGCTCCTGCAGATGTACGTGCAAAGGATTACATCAGGATGGTTGCAGTGTCAGAAGAGAGCAGTGGGGATTTACCTGAGATATTCCAAAGAGGAAATCAACAGGGCTTGGCAACAGATTGGATAGGTGAGGTGGGAGATGCTGAAAAGTCCAGAATGACCTCTAGTGTATGATCCAGAAAGACTGGGAGTGCTCTCTAGTTTACAAAGTTCTTTATATACATGATTACATGAGCCTAAAAATGATGAATAAAAAAAAATTTGTGATGTAGGTACTATCATTTTCCTGATTTTTTTTACAGGTGGGAAAACTAACACAGAGACTGTCATTTGCTGAGTGTCTAAGATTTTTTCAGCTCTAACTCCAAGCTTTTAAAGAGAGAATGAAAGGACCCAAAATATATGAAAGTACAAAAACTTATTCCAATCGGCCATAAGAATCACAGATATTTGGAGGGGGGGTTACTATAAGCAAAGGAAAAATTCTTACTGTCAAAAGGAAAAATTGAGGAAATTGTGAGAAAAAAACACATAGTAACCACTCAAAAAGATGTTTAAAATTGATTTGAAAAATATTTACACATATTCTATCATGGTAATCCACTTCTTGTTAGAGAATCAGATCTTGGTCAATTTTAATATGACCACAGAATGTCACTGTTGGCTAATCAAAACGCAGTGCTAATCAATTCTTAGATGTAGCTTATATCACTTTTTATTCTGAGACACACAATTAGATTTCAGGGGCTACTATTGTGAATAATGTGTATAAAGGGTATTTACTCCCCTGCCACATCACCTATTTCTGAAGAGGTATGGCCTATATAGCACAAAAATACCATCTCTGAGTATTATTCAGGCATGAGTTTTCTCACTCTAAATTATGACTTAATTTTTAAAAATTAAATAACTGGGCTGAAGGCAAACACCATATAAAAAGCATTCAGGGTATATGTAGCAATTGAAAATTGGAGGTCATATTTTAAAATACAGGTGAGATCATGCTATCTGTATTCCCTGAAGTCCTCATTTACCAGAAAAGGTATCAGACTGGTAAAGGGTAAATCTTGGCTTAGCTTTATGTGCAAATTCCTTTGTGTTCTTACTGCAAAAGGATTCTGAGCAGGATCCAGATGGAATCCACTCCTAATCTTCAACCAGAATCCTTCAACACATCTAAAAGAATCCATTTTAATGAGGTTATAACGGCTAAATAAAGATCATTTCTGTATCATGTTTGACTAAAATTTGCTTCTTATTTTTTAAAGAAATGATTAAAATAATGTTAACATCATCCCTTTTCTTTTTTGTAGAACCATGAATTTGTACAACTATTCTGTATAGCAAATTGAAATTATGCAAAAAAAACTTCAAAACTAAAATGTCCATATTCTGAGACCAATCACACTCCCAAAATAGTCCCAGATATAGCAAAACTTTTACAGCACTATTTTTTTGTGGCAGCAAAAAGCTGCAAACAAAGTGAATGATAATTACATAGGGAATGTCTAAATATACTGTGGAACATTAACGTGGAGCATGATGAAAATAGAGAAGCTTAGAAAGACTCATGAACTGATACAAAGTCAGAAGAGTTGAGAAAACAATATATTCACTGTAAATAGAAATAATGACAACTACAAAACAATATTTATAAAGTTATGCAAAATTGTAAAGAACAAGATTGGCCACAAAGAACAGGAGAATACAAGTGTCTCCTCAGTGTACATGGCTTTGAACACACAAGGCAATCAGAAGCTCATGTTCTGTGAGGGTGGGTGGGCAGAAACCTGTGGAGTTGGGTCACTTGGTTCTGACTCAGAAGGAGGGAAAAAAAGAAAAGTATATAAGATACAAAGTGTTTTTCTTTTAAAATGCTAGCAAAACAAAGAAAGCCACTAGAGGTGGAAAAAAACAACAACTTTTTATTTTTTAAAAAAGCATTAAGTTGCTGATGTGTAAATCAAAGGAACAGGTATTTCAGCTGGCTTCCCTCTGATGAAAAAGCAGGTAGCCCATACTTCCCTACTGGTACAGCTCTAGCTAATGGGCAGGTTTTAAGTAGCAGCAATTAGAACAAGCATTAATTAAGGAATTAAATGTATCTTAATCACCAAATACTTGACAATTTAAGTTTTAATGAACAGTAATTAACCTGCAATTACCTGTATTACATGCAGGCTACCATTGTGATTTGTAGAGTAGCATACACAGTAACTTGCCATATATAGTAAGTAGAAGCTGCATAAATGACTAAGGGCTGTGAGAACACCTCTATGCAACAGCAGAGAAATCTTTTTAAATTCTGTTTAGAGGCTGATGCAAATAACAAGAGGGGAAAGATAATGAAAGCAATAGAAGCCAAAGAAAACACTTCGTTTATCAAAAATAAAGAGGGCACTTGCCTTTATTTGTATTGAAAACTAACCCAAATAAAATGCTTCTAAAGTTTAGACTTGAACCAAAATGGCAAAGTATTACATTCTGATCAAATCACAGCTGATCAAATTTTATGATATTTGATCAAATGATTACCTTTAAATGACAGAAATAAAACATTTTTTACATATGTTCTGGTTACAGAAACCAAGTTTATGTTTTCCAGCATTCTGCATATTTAAGTTCAACATGTAGTAAAACATATATGCAAAGCAATATTCTAGGTTTTCATTGTTCAGTTGTTCAGTCATTCTGACTCTATGATTCCATTTGGAGTTTTCCTGGAAGATATCACAATAGTTTACTATTTCCTTCTCCACCTCATTTTACAGATGAGAAAAGTGAAGCAAACAAGATTAAGTGGCTTGCCCAGGGTTACATAGCTAGTAAGTGTCTAAGGCCAGACTTGAACTAAGGAAGACGAGTGTTTCTGACTTCAGGCATGGGACTCTGTCCACTATCCCACCTAATTGCTCAATATACTAGGTATCAGAGGCACAGCATTTAAAGAATATAATTCCTTTGTTCAAGAAAGTTACACTATACCATCAGGGATAAGATCTAAGCCCCTGTCTATTAAAAACTTAAAGTAGAACACAGCAACTGTTATCTTGTAATTTTCTGGAACAGAATGACTAGAAAAATTCAAAAAGAGGAAGATCCTCTCTTTTCTTCAATTTTACGGTCTGGCCTTCTCATTCTCATTTTATTAGTAAACACTTAAAACTGGCAAGGTTGATCAAGATGATCTCTGATGCTTCTATGATCCTTATAATCATACATTCTAGTTATTCTGAGTTAGAATCTGACTCATATTGGAGCCAGCTAATATAATAGACAGATTACTATTAAATTTTCAGGGCGGTCATTTACACCTCAGAAATCTGCAAAATCAGAGCTTTATTTATTGTTTCAATAATTGTGTAGACTTTTAAAAAAGTGTTGGAGAATGTTAATAACATGGTTTAAACGTAAAAGTATACACCTTCCCCATACACATCCAAACAGAGGTTGTTGAACATTTACCAGCTTATCCCAAGTTATGCTATTTTCTCTTACTTGAAGGGCAATGGGGTATGAGGCCAGCTAGGTGAAAAAGTGAATAAATTGCTGGAATGAAAGTCAGAAAGACTCATTTTCCAGAGTTTAAATCCAGCCTCAGACATTTACTAACCATGTGACCTTGGACAAGTCACTTACCCCTGTTTGCTTTAGTTTTCTCATCTATAAAATGAGCTGGAAAGAGAAATGGTAAACTGCCCCAGTATCTACCAAAAAAATAACCCAAATGCAGTCATGACATCAGACATGACTGAACAACAGCAATAAAAGTGGTATAATGGAAAAAAAGTACCTAATGTTGTCAGAACTAGATTCAAACACTACCACTGAAGATTTTTACCCATGTGATCCCTTTACCTTTCTGTTCCTCAGTTTTTTTAAACATAAAATAAACACTAAATGCACTCTATAATACTTTCAAGCTCTGGACCTATGATCCTATGAGTTTTCCTTTTGCATTGATGCATTATATTTTGATTTCAGAATGACGAAAAAGTGAAGATTGCTGGACCTGAATATGGAAGACTTGAGTTCATATCCTATGTCACATCGTAGCTGTCTGATTCTAAGGAAATCACTGCACCTCTGTCTACCTTGGTTTTCTTATCTGTAATATGGGGATAATAGCAGCACTTATTTCTAAGGATTGTTGCAAAAATCAAATGTGATAATATCTTTAAAGTACTTTGCAACATAAAAGTACTATATAGATGCTATTATTAATAATAATCTTATTATTATTTCCATATATTTACAACCCAGTGGAAAAGGTAACAATTTATTTTCCATATTCCTAAATCTAACTATTTAATAGAAGATGGCTCTTCACTGTTGTCTTCTGAGATTAGTGAATAATCTCACATTCCAATATAATAATTTCTTTTATAGAATCCAGCAATCAAGTTAGATATGACAAACATCACATCAAAGAAGATCTAAATATCCATATTTAAATGAACAAATAAATAATTATTACTAATAATCTAGCCACTAAAGTGGGGAACTTTTAAATATATTAATTAACTAGAATTAAAATGAAATCTTACTGAAAACCTTCACCAAAGTTTAGGGCCAAATGTTTTGTTTTTATTTTTTATTTTTTCATTTCCACAGGAGACTTAATATATGCCTTTGTTGAATATCACTCCAACTAGATTCCAAGGACATTTCTACATGTAATCTAGGGTTAAATCAATTTCCATTACTCCTCTACATGACTTCACCTTTTAAAAACTGATCTTTCCTAGATGTCAAGAAATTGAGAAATGCAGATTGAAACATACCATTCTTCACTTTATTTCCACCATTAATTTTTTTCTAGGGTAAGAGATAGGTTTCTTTTTTCACAAATATAATGAACAGGGAAACATTTATCATATGATAATAAATGTACAGCCTATACTTGCTGTCTTTAGAGGGGAGAGAAAATACGGATTGTAAAATGTCAGAAAATGATTATTAAAAATGGTGTTGATATGTAATCTGGAAAAAATTAAAAATTAAAATGGAAAGAAAGAAATTGAGCCATCCCATCAGCACAATTGACTTTTACAGCCAGATGCGGAAAGCATTTTTGAAAGAAAAAAAAATTAAATGGCTCAATTTGGATTATATCCCAGCTTACTTAAACTAACAGATATTTTTAAAATTAAGCCGTTAACTGTCATTTAGCAGTCTTTAGAGCCAAGGTTATCAGAGTTAAATAGGATGAAAGTTCCCTACAGTTTTAATAACTGTAGCTTAAGTGAATATTGTGTGGCCCACTGAGCTTGGCTATGATGGAATGAAAACTAGAATTGAAACCAGAAGACCTACATTTAAATCCCCATTCTACTACTCATTAACTGCTTTTAATTCTTGGGCAAACTCCTCAGTTTTCTGAGCCTTGATTTCCTGAGATTGGATTAGTTGACCTCTAAAAATTCAAAGCTATGATCTATTCATTTCCAGCTAGGTGGTACAGTGGATAGCGTTCTGGACCTAGAGTCTAGAAGACTCATCTTTCTGAGTTAAAATCTGGCCTTAGACACTAACTAGCTATGTGACCCTGGACAAGTAACTTACCCTTGTTTGTCTTAGTTTCCTCATCTGTAAAATGAGCAGGAGAAGAGAATGGCAAAGCACTCCAGTATCTATGTCAAGAAAAACCTTAATGGGGTCACAAGAAGTTGGACATATCGGAAATGACTAAATAACAATCCTATTACAAAACAAGTAGAAAAGGATTTCAGATGGTATGTGATGGAAATAATTTAGTAAATTATAATATAAATAATAATAAATAATATACATCATTTTAAATATATAATGTATTGCATTATTGTTGTTATGATTCAGTTGTGTCCAACACTACGTGATCCCATAGATTTTTCTCCAACAAAATTTTCTTGACAAAGATATTGTAGTAGTTTGTCATTTCCTTCTCCAGGGTGTCCTCTTTTTACAGATGAGGAACTGAAATAAATAAAGGGTGAAGTCACTTGCCCAGGATCACATAGCTAGTGTCTAAGTCATTTGAACTCAGATCTTCCTGACTTCAGGTTGGGTACTCTTTCCAATGCATCAGTTAGCTGCTCTTTTAATATTATAATATGATATAATATGATATAATATGATATATGATATGATATGATATGATATAAAATAATGTAATGTAATAATATAAAATTAAAGACAGGGCATTTTTCCATACTCTTTCCTACTGCCTCCCTATCTGTCCCTTTGGAAAAACATTTTGTTGCACACAAACTTAACTGGGTCAGGACTCTCTCAAAAGATTAATGTCTCAGTTAATCCTAAGAAATAATCTAAGAAAACAAAGCTCCTCTTAGTAGTATCTTTAACAATATATCCTATAGACAAGGTACTATGACTTCACATACTTTAGCCTGAAAAAAATACCGCTCCCAAAATAAGGAGCAACCGAGACTTTTTGAAATAGTAAATGACAGATTATCTTTTAGATGGAAAGTAACTACATATTTCAATTAACCAATCAACAAGCATTTGCTACTGTAAATGAAAAATGAAGAATAAATATACCTGATAAAAGTTGGGCCAGAAGGTACTAATTGCCAGTTCTGCTCTATTCCAGGTGCCAGTCGGAGCTCCAGATATGTTCCAGATTGGGTTCCCCAAAGGACCATTATTAACTTTTACATAAACATTCAGTAGCCCAGGAAGGGAATGACTCTTGCTGGATACAAAGTAGTGAAAGTCAATGCAATGGGTGTCATTTTCTTTAAGCTGGGGTAAGAGAAGATGGGTCCTTTGTAATTCTGGTCTCCCAGATGTATTAACCAACATGAAAGAGCCTGTCAAAACAAAATTAAATGAAGTCAGATCCTCAATCAGCATTTTCTGGTCTCTACTGAAAAAGTCATATGGATGGAGAAAAGGATCATTATTTGCAATACTAAACACAGTTCCAGATATATCTTTCACAATTCCCCCCTCATACACATTAAACTCCAAAAAAACTGAACTATTTGATAATCCTAGATTAGACCCCATGCTTTTCCTAATCCATACTTTTAACTAGGCTTCTCTCTCTGTTAAAATACTCTCTTCTTCAGAGCTATAACTAGTGAGACAACTGTGGCTTTGCCTCAGGTCACTATGGTGTTTGGTATTCCAGTGGTATGTGTTTTCCTTTTATTTTTTGTAACACCTAAGTTCCCAGAGTTCCTCTCTCCCCTCCATGCAGCAGAGAAAGTTTTTGACCATACACACACACACACACACACACACACACACACACACACACACACACACACACACAAACTATGTCTTGTCTGATCAATTCTTTCTCTGGAGGTGGAAATACATAAGTCATTCTTCAAACAATATTTCTGCAGCATGTGATCTTCTACAAGAAAAACTAAGTTAACATGCAATTAGCTAACATAATTAGGTAAACTAAGAATTTAGCAGATGGTGGGTTTCCTCCCCTAATCAGATGGACCCTTAATGATATCTTTCCCACCCAACATCTCTTCCCAATTGTGGCTTCCCTAGTAGTTGCCTCATGGTGCCTAGAAATTTCTATGCATAGCATTCCTATTTCAGGATCTCTTATTCTCCTCATCCCACAAAGTAGTTTCCAAAGGTCCAAAAGACCCTGTTTTATGTAGCTCTATTCCCTTGCTTCTACCTTCAGTATCATCTATCAATTTCTATCCATTTTTAAATGTTCAATCAAAATGCCATCTCTTCCACAAAAGTCGACCTTCATCTCTTTTTCAAAGAGAATAATGACATTTCTTTTCTGAACATTCATGAAAATTTGCTTATACTTCTCTCATTACACTTTCCTCACATTCCCAGCACCTCATACTGTGCCTGAAACATATTGGGCACTTAATATATACTTCTTGATTAACTGGCCTTGTGCTATAGTCATTTGAGTTTATTTCTCCTAGCAGATCATTAGGAGTTCCTTGTCCCATTATTGTGTCATTTATAAGAAGGTGATCAATAAAGATTTATTGAACAAATAAAACTCATTTTTAAATCTTGCCAACTCTCACTTATTCTTGTTATTATTCCAAAAAAAACAACACATTCCATAAGCCATTATAACAAATGTAAAAGATTATCCAATGTTTACAAAGTAGTTTATATTTTCGAGATATACAGTTATTATTAGTATCTCTCTTCTAAAATCTTTTTTTTGATGACTTATCATGGCATAGAAGTGACCCAGAGTTTATAAAGACTATGCCAATACAACTTAAATTATTCCCAGCATGTAGCAGAATGCCTGGCAAGTATTAGAGGCTTAATCAATATTGTTGACTTGATGTGACCTGGAAAGATTTCAAGCATAGGTCTGGTTACCTCAGGACCAACTTAGCTAAATTCAAGATCATCACCAAGTAGTCTGTGAGGTAATGACTTTTCTAAATGCAAAATTCTTAAAACCCATTTACAAAGCTGCAGGGATTTGAATTTAGGTCAGTAAGAAGAATAACATTATTATTATTCTCTAATTAATATTATTATTCTATTAAAAAGCTCAAATCATTAAAGTATTGAAATAACCACCAGTGAGGGTGCCTTCTCCTGCCCATCCATTTCCCTACATTCTCTTCATCTGTCTCCTACGTCCATGCAGTGACTGGGAGGAAAGGGTAGCATAGCTCCCTCCTCGGATGACCCAGGAGTTACTACCTCTATTCCTTTTGAGCTGAAGGATCATCAGGCCTTGCCCTCTGACTTGCCACCACACCCTCCAGATACCCAGGCGATATTTTACATGTTAATACATTTTGAGCCTTGTCATCCACATGACTGCAGGACTCTCAAGACTGATAGGTCTTTCCATCTGCCCTGCAACTGAACTCTTTTATAAGTGATATTATCATCCCTTAGAGTGTGAGTTCCTTCTTAGCAGGGACCAAATCAGTTTTTCTATTTGTATCCCTTAGCATTGTGCTTGGCACAATAATAAATAATAAACACATTTTCATCCATAGAACAAACACATTTCATTCATTCCTTTGCATCAATTACTACTCATAGTATCCTTGATGTGGAAAATTTCATTTAATACTAATTCAAAATGTGTCACAGAGAAATGGGAAGCAACTTTACCAGACTTCCATAAGAAATTAGTGCCTGAGTCAGAATCAAATCCTTGGAGGCTTCTGTTTTCCCATCCAATTTCCTTCAAGTTACCTCAGCTACCACTAAGACACTTTGGAAGAAAACAAATTACTAATTTTTGGCCACAGAGCTGAAGGAAAAAAAAATACCAATAGCGCATTTTTTTCTGAAGAGAACTACATATGTTTTAAACCCCCAACAAGTGGAAGTTGTTTTTTTTTAATAGTATACATATTGTGTAATGCAGGGTTTTGCAGAAATAAATACTTCCTATTGAGATTCAAAGATTTGCAGAGGAACAACAAAAACTCTTGACATAATTGTGGGTAGCCATATTCAAAAAAATGTGAAAAACTAGAACTATATAAGTAGGGGATATTCAGATACCAGCAAAATTTTCAAGTGGTATTTATTGGTAAATTAAACTACACAAGTTTCAAGAATGCACTGTTTAAGGTTTTATAACAGTAAGAATTTGCCAGATATTAAACTCAAATTCTCTATTCAGCTTCCCCACATGTCTGTCTACATAGGACAAAGATGAATGACATGAATAAAGATAACCTTGAGACACTGGAAAAAACAAACCCTAAAGTATCCTCTCTGAATCACAGAAAGATTAAATTGTGCATTAAAATTGGAGTATACTTTTTTAACTTGGCAAACCATCAGTGGTTTGTACTGTGATACATAAATGCAGCTCCTAGGCATCTCTCTTTCATGCCTGATGCTCCTTCCAACCCTAGAACAGTTCTATCAGATTCAAGGATCTCTGTGAATTCACTTCAATTCCATATCAAAGTTCAAGAATCCACCAGTTTTAAATAAACCAACCAGCTTATGTTCTCTTCATTAGAGAGCTAGAGGACACAATAACCTTAAAATAAAGGCAGGCGATGAAATAGTATTTTAAGTTAAAGAGGCAATAAAACATTCTCTCCATGAAGGAAGAATACCATCTCCCACAAACATATCCATCATTGTTATATAGGATAGGCATACACATACTGGGATCTGGAATGAAGTATACATACAGAGAGAACACATGCATCGAGGACCCATGTGTGGAAGGGTAGGCCATTCTTGACTGATGCTGCGAAGTCCCAAAATCTTCTCTTATGATGAATCTTTCACATTTTGTAACCAGACATGTGCCCTACATGACCTTAGCATTGTGACATGTTTCTGAAGCTCCTCTACTGGAATTTTGGATCTTTAACTTTGATTATCATTGGTTTCTCTGCTCTCTTCTTGGCAAATCACTCAACTGGTGTCTGCTGGGCAATAGTCCTTGCTACAGATTCTGGACTATTAGCCAGTCACTTCAATGCAAAGAATCATTAAGCTAACAGAGTCTAAAACAATATATAACCCCTAGGTGGGCCTGCATCTTCTTCACTTTTATAACCTAAAATATTGCAGACCTCTGTCACAGGCAGAGGTTTAAGCCTCTGTTGTCTTACCATACAAATGATTTGAGGATAGAATAAAAAAAGTAAATGAAGAAAACAAGGTGACCATTCTCTAACCAATATATCAACATTTCTATGTTTTGTGTATCTGTCACTAGCAAAAACTTACAGTTTTGATTCTGCATTTTAACCTATAAAATCATTGTTGGTAAATTCTACAAAGTTCTGAACACTAGATGAAGTAATCATAATGATTTAAATCCTGATATACCATCATACCAAGAAAAGATCAGAGGAGAAATTTTCTTTAATAATATGTTCCATAATAATTCTAGGAAATAAGTCCAGCATGTTAATTTATAGATTCAACTTATCTCCACATTTTTAAAGCTACTATATTTTTTAAAAAAGATAATAAAGGATCCAAATAGGCAAAAATGCAAGAGATGAGAAGTAATCTTGTTATTCCTTTATTTAATTTATATCTTTAAATTAACTAAGTATATATTAATTTTAATTATTATGTAATAATAACTAATAATTAAGTATATTAATTAATAATATTAAATTAACTAGGTATATATAA
>NC_058130.1:553591206-553694249 GCF_016433145.1 Gracilinanus agilis | reverse complement strand
GGTGTATATATACATATATATACACATACACAAACATACACATACACACATATATGTAACTGAACTTCACACTTTCTAATCTTTCCTCTTTTTTTATTCTTGGTATGTTGAAATCTTCATGTTTGATTTTTTATTGACTTCAAAATAAAAATACATTTTAAGATTAAGAAATAGAAGGATCAAGGAAACCATAATAATACTATCCAGCTACCCCCTCCTGAAAAAATGGAAGAAAATAAGACTGTTTGTCCTCCATCACGGCCACAAATATGAACTGCTATGCCAAAGTTAGTATAAACTCTGCTGAGGGTCTGTGGCAGCCAACACACACCCACATCAATTTGCTAATGCTGGATATAGTCCATTTAAAGGGAGATTCCACTTCCAGGCTTAGGAGACTGACACATAGAGGAGCTGTAACTGGTCCTGGGAAGGAAAAGTAGAACATTTGGTAGATTTCTATTTTAACTTTTTTTTGGGGGGGGTGGGGGAGGATGGTGATAGTGATAACTCTGTACTATACTATGTACTATATATACTAAGTACATATACTTGTACAACAAAAAGATCAAAAGGGCTTTTTAACATATTCTTAAAAATTAAGCAAACTGAGGCAAAATCCCAGTTACTTTCCCTGAAGCATGGTACTCTCTGTGGCAGCAGTTTGAGGTATATTCTGCAGAAATACATGATCAATGCATTGGATGATTATCCTTAACTTTCTTTTTGTTAAAAGAAAAGGTTCTATGGAAGGTAACTGGAACATGAAAACCTTGTAAAAAATGAATAAATCATTTTAAAAGTAAGAAAAGTTACAATAATTCTTTTAGTACCCAGAGATATATAGTTGTTCCTCTCATCCTGGTTACTGGACTTCATCAAAGGCATCTAGGTGCTTTCTTACTATTCTCTCCCTAGTCACCTTGAGTTTCTACTTCCTATCAGCCTTATTATACAGAGATTTTGTCTTTCCCCAACTAAACTAAAGCTATATCGAAACTCACCCAGGATATTAAGAAAGCAATTTAAAAAATTTATTCTAGCACTCATGTGCTCCTTTATAGCCAAACAACAGTTAACTTACCAACTATTTTTAAAGACTTCAAAGTATTATTTCTATTCAGTTTCAGAAGAATCATCTGGTTTTAGAAATTCTCCTATATGGCTGAATATTTAATTTTCACCTTCTGTTTCAATGTTTTGACTGTGAGAAAATGCATTTTCAAAGAATAATTGGGTTTCCCTCAGTAGTTCCTTCTTTACCTCTATTTTTTTCTCCTTATAAGCTTCCCAACTGGGCAAATAAATAAAAGGAACCATAATGCAAATTAACACAGAAATTCTGTTTGTGTTCAGATAACAAAACACCCTGAAGTCATTGGTATCTAAGTAGTGAATAAAACCTTGTAGGCATTTGAAAAGGACTCTGAGTTGATAGCTACTTGTTAAAAAGTGACAGTTTTCAGATCTAGACTTTGAAGGTCTTTAAGAATAATTATCTGAGTCTCTGGGAAAAGAATAACTCTCTTATGTGCATACAAGAAGTCCAGCTCCTTGAATCTTGGAGGGAATTAAATTTAGCTTAATCATATCTAGTGGCAAATGCTTTTGATTAGTCCATCTTCCATCATTGTTTGTGACAGCAGTAATAACTGTATGTAATTAGTTATCCTTTTCTAACCTATCATTATAATTTGTATTAGTCTATTAGAAGCTCTGGAGTTTTTAGGGATTTTGGGAAATGAATGATTTATTTGCTATATATGAGGGATTTTGCTCAGTGAATAAGTAATAAAGTTTCTACTATCCGGCATAGTCAGATAATGTCTGTTCTGGTTAATCAAATAACTGAATGTAATTAGTTATTCTTAATTATTCTAGCTGATAAACTTTATGGTCTTCAAGATCATTATGAAATTTACCCTTCAGGGTTCCTTCTTTCAGACAAAATAAATGCAACTGAAGGACCTTTTGCAAAGGGGACATTTTTGCATATCATTATTTCTTTTAATTTTCTCCTCTACAGTCTCCAAGTTTTATCATTCTATCAAATTTGTGAATGCCAGAGTATTGAGTAATAGTGTGATCAATTGTCACAAAAATAAGCACAGCAAAAAAACCTTTATAGCTGAAGCAATTAGAAAATTGGATCTACACACTCTTAAAGACACACACACACACACACACTCTCTCTCTCTCTCTCTCTCTCTCTCTCTCTCTCTCTCTCTCTCTCTCTCTCTCTCTCTCTCTCTCCCATCATAAAGAGATGCTATAGTGGCTGCATATTTTTGCACCCCTAAGCTTTAAAACACCTAAAGCAAAAGCCTCCCTTGTTCTCCTCTTATTAGGGCTCTGATGATTACTACCCTGCTAAGGTAAGTTCAGAAATAAATAGAAAACAGGGTAACAGCATCTTTGCTCAAAGTGCTAAAAGCTTGAAAAATGGGAGATCCTTTATACCCTTTTCCCTGGAGTCAGTGCACTGTCCCTATTCTCTTGCCCACCACCCTTAAGATAATATGGCTGTGGTCTTTTTTCTTTTTTGAGCTGTGTCTCCCCAGAAGTCCACATCCTCTTTTCTTCCCCCCTTTCACACAATTTAGGGGCTTTGTGATCATCAGCCAGGCTTCAGGTACACAGACCACTCTCTGGAGGATGGATAAGCTGTCTCTATCCCAATGCAACTGCACCTACTCAGGCACACTTTTAAATAAATTTGCCCTTGTGTAAGAATTCCTAGAGAAGTTACAGATTTGGACATGTTAAATTTGTAGCTCACTATGAACAATAGATAGCTCTTTCTGCCATTATTTATTCAAAAAACATTAATACATCAGTGAAGTCAAGTTGGGCTTTTAGCCTCAAAATCCAGAACCAAGCTTAACTGGGAGTATCCAGTAAGTGAAAACAAGGGAGGCTTCTGGATTTCTGGCAGTAAGAAAAGGCCTTACTGATTAGAAAGGAGGATACATTATTCTTCCCACTAGGAACAACTACAAAAAGCTAAGCCCTTTGGTATAAAAACTGAAAACTAAATAAAAAGTAGAAAAGAGACAAGAAAGAAGAAAAGAAGAGGTCAGTGAGGATATGCAACTAGCCAACTCCACATCAGTAGCAAGTATGAAGAGACAGTGAACAGCAAGGTCTCCAAAAGGAGACATGGCAATCAATCCCAAACAGTGCCAAATTACTGCAAAAAAGGGTGGACATTCCAACTTCTTTGCCACTCAAGGGCAAACTATGCAGCAACTCAGCAGTAAGGGGCAGAAAGTTTCCAGTGGTACCAGAAAGTCTCTCTGTTTTATAGAACAGTATAATAATTAATATTCATAATAACTCTGGATGTTAAAAATCTTTATATGATTAGTTTGGTTCTTAGATGATATATTTAGAGCAGAAAGGGACCCTAGAAGTCATTTAATCCAAACTCCTCATTTTAAAAGTTAACTGACTTGCTCAGCTTCACACAGCTAGTAAATAGAAGAGTCTGGGTATGAATCTAGGTTCTCTAACTCCAAATCCAGGCTTCTTTCCACCCATTGAGTATTATATATATATATAATAAAAAATAAACCCACTAGGATGTGTGGGATAAATTTTGGAAATAATCTCATTAAACTAGTTAATATATTGTTTTGGTATTCAAAGAACTAAACTTTGATTACTTTGAGAAATAGATTTATTAAGCAGCTGTCACTTTCCAGATACTGTGCTAGTCCATGAAAGTCCAAGCATAAACAGCAATTGGTTTTCTGCCTTCAAGGAGTTTACATTCTAATGGGGGAAGCAACACACAGAATTACCATAGAACTAATGATTCCTTGTATTCCTGAAATACACAGCTCTCTATTTTGGTCCATTCAGTTTTGTTTTTGTTGTTGTTGTTTTTTTTTTTAACCCATACCTTTGTCTTAGAATCAGTATTATTCATTGGTTCCAAGGCTGAAGAGAGGTAAGGGCTAGGCAATGGGGGTTATGTGACTTGCCCAAGGTCACAGAGCTAGGAAGTATCTAAGGCCAGATTTGAACAGGACCTCTTGTCTCCAGGCCTGGCTCTCAATCTCCTGACCCACCTGACGGCTCCCTTTTGATCACTTTTTTTCGGTATGTTTTTAGGTTACTACTTCCTTATAATTCAAAAGATCTATGCTCTTCTTGATGGGGGTACTCCTTCCAATAGTGAAGAGCTTAGCCCATCACAGAATGACAGCATTCCAAAGCTGGAAGTGATTTTGGAGGCATCTCACAACCTAACTCATATACAAGAAGAATGCTCATGATAACATAGCATGCAAGTAGCCATCTAGCCATCATGTTTCCAATGAGGGAGAACCCATGCCATTTTGGGGACTCTAGATTATACTGTTTTTCCTGACAATAAGTCTAAATTATTCTTTTGGTAACTTCCACCCCCTACCACTTCTGGCTTTGCTCTCTTGGTCCAAAAATAACAATTCTGATTCCTCTTCCACAAAACAGTCTTTCAAATATTTGAGGAAACATATCATATTCCCTTGAGTATTTTTTTCTCCAGGCTAAACATTCCCAGTTCCAAGGCCAAGTTTATTTTGAAAATCACCTTTAAAATGGTAGAATAAATAGTTTTCCTTCAACCCAGAGTTATCGCCGATGTTAATTAACATGCCTTCTCTAGAACTGCTGAGGTTACAAATGGTCAAGCCGAATGGCACCAAATCCTAATAAATATAAAGCAGGAATGCCTTGTGAAGGAAGCTCTCTGGACATGAGAGTAACACTACAAAAGAAAGAGACTGCTCAAAATCTATGATCTATCGCTATCATTTTTTAAAACCCCCACTTAGCACCTTTTAACATTTTTTCACCAAGGCAGTTATATGGATGAACCCAATCTTTGGCCAACATTTGTTTTTATTATGTTCCTATCAAAATTTAAACAATGTACACCATGTAGCTCTCAAAAACAAATACAGGAATTATCAGTGAATGGTAAAATCTTAAATTTAGAACCTCTGCCATATTTTGAGGATGAAATGCTCCCTTGTATTTGTTTCTTCTCCTGACTTTTGTGCTCGTAGGGATGAGGGACCATGCATGCATTCATCTAACTTGTGTGTTATCTCTTAACTTGAACCTACATGCATGAAAATGCTTAAAGCACTAATCTGACCTCACAGAGTGAGGAGGAAATATTTTTAAGCCTCTGTACCACTCCATAATCCCTTGATGGCTACCTTCCTCCTACTGCTTTGAGAGCTGTCATTTTAAAAAGTACTTATGTTGGTTATTCTCGTGCATCCCATTTTGTCTGAGGTAGCCCATACCACCATAACAACTTGTCATTAAGAGGAGAATGGTTTGGCTGACTCTCTAGATAGAAAGATGTAGAGAGGCAGATAGACAGACAGGGAGCTAGACCTAGATAGATAGACTCAGTCTCTCTCTATAGAAATATACATATAAATATAGATTATATGTATGCATTATATATTTATATATGTATGTTATATGTGTTGTGTATGTGTATATATTGTGGGTATTTTATACATATATGTATGTATATATATACACACATATAAAAGGTCCAAAATTTCTTAGAGATAGATGAAGAGATTTTTAAATTGTGCAACAAATAAATTATTTGATTACATTACAACCAATCAGACAAAGTAAAATGCAGTTTAATTAACTTTTATTAAGTGCTGACATAGGGCACAGTAGAAAGAGAGGTGGCCTCAAAGACAGGAAGACCTAAATTCATGTCCTGCCTCGGCCATGTATTGACTAGAAGAGTCTGAGCATGCCACCTTTCAGAGCTCTCGGTCACACACTATGTTCCATACAAGTTACAGAGAAGGTACGGATCTGCACCGGCAGAGAGAGTTTCCTGACCCGGAGTTGTTTATAGCAATGAAATCACAGGTCCAGTGTCCTAGTCCCTCTATGTAAAGGCATTGTGTGGAAGATTTATTGGTGTTCAGTCATTTCAGTTGCATTTGACTCTTTGTTATCCCATTTGGAGCTTTCTTGGCAAAGATTTTGAAGTGGTTTGTCATTTCTTTCTCTTGTTCATTTTTTACAGATGAGGAAACTGAGGCAGACAGGGTTAGGAGACTTGCCCAGGGTAACACAGCTAGTGTCTAAGGTCAGATATAAATTCATATCTTTCTGACTCCAGGCCCATCCACTGTGCCACCCAAATGCCTTATGTTGGAGATTAAAAAGGCAAACATGAAAAACAATGCCTGACCACATGGAATCAAGGAATCCTATTGGAGGTTCTATACAGTTTAAAGAGATAAAAATATATGTAAAATATTTAGAGGAGGTAGAGAACACGAAATCCTTGAGGAAAAAGAAAGTAGCCCAAGGAACAGAGACTAGAAAGAAGCCAGAGATTCTCAAAAGCAGAGGTGAAGATGGAAAGCATTCTAGGCATAGGGGCCAGCCTGCACAAAAGCAGAGACAGGCAAAGGAAGGTCAAAATCCTGGAAATAAAAAGCAAACCAGTTTGTTAGAATGTAGAGTGCATGAAAGAAGGTAATAGGAAATAAGTATGGATAAGTGGCCTAGAACCAGATTGTAAGGGGCTTTCCTATTCTCCCAGGGGCAATAGGAAGCTACTGAAAGTACCACACTTCATTCAAAACAGCTCTTTTCGTTAATGAACTTCATTTGTGGTACATTATTTATATTCCTAGCTGAATAAATAAGAACGCAGAGTAAAGGCAAATTAGACTCAGTTTATAAAGATTTACATAAATAAATTATATGACCTAAAACACATGCAAGATCATCAGTGGAGTCAGAATTTGATGCCCTGTCAACTAGTCTGGTAAAAGACCCTGGAGATCTCCTTGTTAAAGGAAGAAAATAAACACCAAAGAACTTCATAGTAAATAGATGAAATCCTATGGGTTCCATTTAGAAAAGTGATGTGCTTCCCCTTTCTAAGAAAAGTGAATCCTTAATGAGAACTAAATTGCATTATAGTGTATCATTTAGATGCACCATATTAGCTGCCTCGCTAGAAAATATCTGACATCTTTCTGATTTATGAGTGAAGAACTGGCTTAGAATAAAGTAAATACAACCTTTTAATTATTTGATGAAGCTAATGACTATCTCAGGAAATGAAACAAGTGCTACAATGGAGTAGTGACAGATAGACTCATTTAGAAAGGTCTTAAGAGATGGTTTAATTTCCCACATGTCAAGAAATTATTGATTGACAACTTTGTAAAGTGACTTATTTTTGGTTCTAAATCCCAGAATGGCACAAACCATCACAATATAAGCTTTCTCCAAATTCTTCCAAATTACTGTCAATTCAAAGATACCAAAACTCTCTTTCATCATCTCTGTCTCTCTCCCCCTCCTTCATGGATCAGCTGAATGATGACATTTTTTCCAACATAAAATGATGGAGTTAGTTTTAAAATGTAAAATGCTAAACTCAGAAAAGTACACAATAGTAACGTATAGCTTCAGTTAGTAGATAAAAAGCAAGTATTATATTATTAAGCAGAAGGTTTGCAAATGGTGTCCATCTTTTATTTTTTCTGGAGAACACCCTTTTCTGCTAGGGTATCTCTCACCCCCACTTTAATATTTTCTTAATTAGTGGGAATCTATTATTTCTGCCTTCATTCCCCATTGGGAAAAAATGGGCTAAATGGAAAGCCCTTGTAACAATTATGCATAGTAAAGCAAAATAAATTCCCCCTTTGATTATGTTCAAAATTTTATCTCGAACTGAACTTTGAGTTCATGCCCTCTCTGTTAGGGACAGTTAGCATGTTTTCCTTTGGGTCCTCTTGGAATCATGGTTGTTCATTGTATTAACCAAAGTTCTTAAATCTTTCCAAGTTCTCACTGCCTCTTCTTTCTTTCCCAGAATCTCCCAAAGCTTCCTCTCCTTTGATAAAGGAAGTGGTAGACCATTGGCAATGTTGGAATGTTGGAACACCTATGGTAAATATCCCAATGGGGACACCTCCCTGCACTGTACCATCCAGGGCCTATTTACTGAAGTTTCTTCACTCTTTAGAAGGACTAGCTAATTTGGGAATGACTTCATAGCTTGAGATGGAATGAAGAATTATCTTCTTTTACAGATAAGAAAATTGAGTGTCTAAGAAATAGAGTAACTTGTGAACAGTCATAAAGTGAGTAGATGACCAAGTCAAAATTCTAACCTACATCCTCTGACTAGAGTTAACCATCTTTTTCTGCTCCACAGTGTCCCAAAAATCTTAGTATAAAGTATAAAAATCTTAGTATAAAGCTATTAAAACTAATAAAAGTTTAAAATTTTTTGCACATACCACACTACACTGGTTTCTTGTGGGCTACCAAAACAGTACTGACCTAACCCTCCCAGATGAAGTTTACAATCTTCCTTTCCAAAGCACATGTCAAATTCACAATGAAGACTTTAAAAAATGAAAATGATATAGGATATACAAAAAGGCAATAGAGAAATGGGATTAGTAGGAAGCTTTCTCAGTTATGAGTTTCAATGAGCCCAGCTTTTGGATTAGAAACAACAGGGAAAACTTTGCTAAATTCCAGAAGTCAATCAAGTTTTCATGGAACATCTCTGGGTTAGATAAGTAACTGTTTAAGAAGTCTACTCTTTAGAACAAATTAATGGGTTGCACAAATAGAAATAGCAATCACGATGACTAGAAGTTAAATGAGAGTTATGTTTGGACTCTAAATCTAGCACACCACACACACACACACACACACACACACACACACACACACACATGCACACACACACACATCAGGTCTCTTTAACTCCTTTCTTCCGCATCTCCCTTCTCCAAACAATTCTGCTACCACAGTACTGCCTTTTTTATGTTATCCTTTGCAGCTACCTATTCCTTTTTTCAAGTTTACCTCCTCAAGGAAATAAAGGCATGTTAATAAGAAAAAGTTCAACAAAAATATTAAATTTAATCTGCTCTTTAGAATATAATGAAAATCTATTTTAAAAGGTAAAAAAAACACATTTAAAGGGTTCTATTGTATAAAAATATCAATAAACATCCTGGTTGCTTCCTAATGATATTAATAATACTCATATGATTTTATTTTAAAATGTGATTTAAGGTCAAATTATTCAAAACAGATGTTCAATTTCCTTAACTTGCATAACCCAAGAGAAGATAAACATTAACTTCAAAATCCTAGAGAAGGCTGAGAGCCAAAAGCATATTTTTGATGAATCATACATGCAAAGATGAGGCTCACTGTATTCTGTTTTCAAATACCTAAAGAATGCGCAGCACAAATGTTTCAGCAATAAAATAACATTTGTAGTGTTATTTTTAAAGTGTAATTTTACTTTCTTACGTATACTTATCAAAAAGTGGAGAAATTTAAAAATTAGAAGACTAACATATGAAATATTATGGTGATATGTAGTGGTTAGAGCATAAAATTTGCATTCAAGAGAGTCAGTTTCCAAGTGCATCTTCAACACTTTATATATCTGTGGTCATTGGTTAGTCACTAAACCTTTCAGAACCAGTTTCTCCCCATAAAATGAGGTGATGATGATAATAACTCTATAGACCATTTACTTTGAGGAAATAAACATAGGAAATCTACAAATTTAGTACCCATAACCAAAAAGAAAATGGTTTAAGTGTGGCATGAACTGTTTTTGATGAAGCCAGTCTAGCTATTTGTAATCACCACTTCCTTCTCTAGGTTTTCATTTAGCATTCTATTAATAAGAAGTTGTAAATGTTTTTCCAGGAATCCAACTCAAGCCCAGTAGCCTAGACTTAGCAAACTCAATTTTCTTCCATTAAAAGGAGTAATTGTCTTTTCCTTATCCTGATAAGTATGTCTCTACTACTCCCCAAGGGTTTTCAAAGTTCACCAATTGGCTCAAAAATCTCATCTCCCAATTCTTTCAGAATTCAAGGACAGTTAATTGATCTACTACCTCCTTACCTACTTATCTTGGGTATTCATTCCTTTAGTAATTTTTATTCTTTCCTTTATATTCCAAAGTTTATTCTCTTTATGTGAGAAAACAGAATTTACCAAAAATGTGAACGCCTCTGCCTTTACTAATTATTATCCTATCTCCTTAGAGCATACCAGAAGATGATGAATTTTTTCAGATATTGTATATTTTTTATTGCCTCTATCATTAAAATCATCCTCAAAATGTATATTGGATCATTTCATTTCCAATTCACCTTTATCATTCAACAAGTATTACAAGTATTAAATGTCCTTCCAGGTTTATGTCAACAGAAATAGAAGCATGCAGACATTTGCAAAACTGGTAGCACTTTTTGATCATTTTAAGAATCAACATAGGTAAAGAGCAATCTGCTACAAAGAAGTATTATGTTTCATATTAAATATTCTGTTCTTGATAAAAGGTGAAATCTGTTTTTTATAAAATGGGCCCAAGAATGGCCAGGCTACTTTAAGTAAGTGATGTTCTGAAGAGCTAAGGTACACCTTTTAGAATTCAACCTCCTTCACAAAAGGGTCAGATGCTTTTAAAGGGAACCATTATTGATAGACGTTTGAAAGCTACTTTACCCCCCCTTGAGAGTTAATAGTCAAAGTAACAATTCTTTTAGAGAGCATTTTAGAGAACATCTTTAAACCCCTTCATTAAGTTGAATTACTTTCCCAAGAGAAAATGGGGGCATAGAGGGGAAAGTAGAACTACAGAATAGAAAAGGATTCCTTAGGATGGAAAGAAAAGTTCTCAAGGGATAGAATATTTAAATTATTATTTTTCATTTCCTTTGATTCATCAGTTGAAATTTATATATCCATATGCAACTCTCAGACCATGAAACCACCGGTCATTACTGAAAATAAAAGAAGGAAAGGTTTTAAGGAAAATCACTTATCTGAATTCAGCTACTTAGTAACTTCATCTTTTTTCCAAAGAATTCAAGAATAAGGAAATAGGGACAAGACTTTGGAGCAGCCAAAGTGTTTATAGTAAAATATATCTGCTAAATTAATCAGATTTATTTCAAAGTGGAATCCCCCAGTCTCAGTGTCTTCTAAGTTCTCATAATTTAACAAGCTAACAAATTAGAAAGTGTTTCTGACAGCAAGATCATGGGAACAAAGGAGAAAAAGTATAAGAAGCAGAAAAAAGAACTAAAGCACAATAGTTTTGCGACATTGAGCATAAAAAGAAGTCCCTCTGCCAAAACAGGTCATAAGGTATTATGATTACAGGTTTCAGAGTTTTAAAGATTAATTTTACACATGAAGAGAATCCAGCCTCAAACGACTAAGTGACTTGCCCAATATTCACACAGCTATTAAATACTAGGACTTGGATTCAAGCCTGATTCTGCATCTATAAAACTAGTAAAGCCATCCACCACTCCATCGTGTTTCCTACTATATTATGAAATCATATAGTAGTTGTGTATAATGATGACCAAGAAACATCAAGAAAAGGTATATTTGTGTCCTGGGATTAAAGTAGCAAACTTGCCTCCATGGATCCAGGGAATAGTTTCATGTTGCTATTTAAATGGACAAACCACCAGTTACCCTTATACACTTAGCTATGGTAGGACTATTCATTCCACCACAGTTTCCAAAACCTAGATTTAGGAGCTCTTCAGTTCCAGTATCAGTCCTTCTCCATGCTTTCCTTCTCTGAAGCACAACACCATCTTCCCATCCTCAGGTTTACAACCTAAGAGTCATCCCTGATTCCCCACTATCTCAGCTCCCCACATCCAATATCTTTCCATGGCTTGCTGATTTCACCTTTGGATCATTTTTCAAATGCTGCCCCTTCTCTCCTCTAACATTACCACCACTCAGGTACAAACCCTCATCACCTCCTACATGGAATACTGTAATAGCCTGCTGATGTGTCTGCCTGTCTCAAGCCACCCCTCAATCCAATCCAGCCTCCATTCAGTCACCAGTGATTTCCCCAAAGCATAGATGAGGTCAAGTCACTTGCCTATTCAAAAAATGTCACTAGCTTCCTATTGCCTCTAAACGCCCTCCCCCCAAAAAAACAATATGTTATTTGCAAGTCAAAGTCCTTCCTAACCTAGCCCCCTTCCTATCTTTCTAGTCTTCTTACACCTAATTCCCCAACAGATACTCTTTGATACCAGGACATTGATCACTTGGTTGTTCGATGAACCAGATACTCCATCTCTTGGCTCCAGAAATTTTCTCTGGTCTTCTCCCATACCTGGAATGTGTTATAAAGAAAGAGAGGTCCTAGGAATATATAGATATCTAGTGAGGTGGATGTATCTCTGTATTCTCCCTAGGTGCTGATGATGGAGGAACACCAACCCCAATCACCCTTGCTAGTTGTTACAATTTCCCCTTTCAATAACAGTTGCCCATGGAAGGACCCCAAAAGATTAGGTGGATGGGTAACCCTTTCAGGTCCAACCTGGGGTTGGATCAATTATTAATATTGGGCTCTGATTAGCCTTGGATCACATTTGTTATCTGACTGCGTTAGCTCCCTCCCAAGAGTTGTGATAAAAAGACCACTCAGGAAGGTACTTATTAAACACTCTTTATCTATAATCTAAATCAGGGAAAGGATAATCAGGATAAGGATTGGGGATTGGAGACCCTGTCAATCTAATATCTATAATCTACAATCACTTAGGGCTGGAGGCTATAGATTTAGTAGAAACTGGAGCTTTGTTCTTCACAACCCCTCTGGCTCAGCTTGGCCACTGCCAAGCCAGAGAAAGTTACTGCTCTTGAATGCAGTTGTGTTGGTGATTTTATTCTCTCAGCTTTCTCACTATCAGTGTTTGGTGATATATATGCTCTCACAGCCTTCAGAAATGTTCAGATCCTATCAATCCTCTTCTTCATAGACCTCCCAGTCTCCCTTCACTACCCAGGGACCCAGAGACCTAAAGAGCTAGGAAGATTCAGAGACCTAAAGATCTAAGGGACCAAAATCCAAAAGCCCCAAACCCAAAGCCCAAAGACCCCTCCAGATGGTTGTTAGGGTTATTTATACCCCCAGGTCAACCAATTTTTGCCCCTGGCTCATGGCCTCTGGGGACATTCCAATCTCTCCAACTGCCTCCCTTTTCAATCAAGGTGACATCCAACATTTCTCAGGATTTGAATATAACAAATGTTCTCCCTTCTCCAACTACTGACATTCTTAGTTTCTTTTAATCCCAACTAAAATCTACAAAAAAGGCAGTCCCTCTTAATTCCAGTGCTTTTCCAATGTTAATGATTTCTTATTTATTCTGTAATATTGTTTGTTTGTACATAAGTGGTTCCCCTATTAAATTCTAAATTCCTGGAGGAAAGGGATTGAACTTTGCTTCTTTTCATAGACTTAGCACAGGGTCTGGCATCTGATATTAATCTTAATAAATGATGACTAGTTTAATTTTACAGCCCAATTTGATTATTTATGAATGAACTGAATATATTCTCTTTCTGGCATGAGAGGGTATGATTTTTAGTTTTGAGAAGAGTCTTTTTGTTTTGTTTTGTTTTGTTTTTCTCTTTATTTTTAACCATTGAAGTTCTGATGGTTAGTTGCATATCTTCCCTTAAAACAACAACAAAGAGAAATGCTCAGACAGAAATTTCCTGAACATTTCTGATGCTATTCAAATGAAGATCTAATGTCTGGCTAATGAGCTGGTTCATATCAGGCAGAAAGGGAGTAAACACCAATTTAGGGTCCCTCAAAAAGAACCTCACAGCCCAGTCTTTATTTCAGTTCTCCTCCACAGGAAAGGTCTACCCCTAGAGTACACTGCCTGCCAGAAGATTTTATTAGCATCTTTACAATGTTCAAACCCTAGTGGCCTCCTTCCCAGGCAGCATCTTGTCAAAACACTACACAAAATATAACTAACCTCATCATATACTAAAGCAAATATGAGTCCCTCTAAGACAGGGAAGATGAAATATCAGGCTTCCTCCTCTACTTTTCTGGTGACTGGGGCTCATTCTGAGGCCTCAAGATACAGGAATACCTCGAAAGATAAAAGAAACTGGCTAATGACCAAAGCTGCAGCCTCCTTCCCTCTGCCCTGGTGGGGGATGATCTGTGATGATGATGATGATCTGTGGCATTACTGTACTGCACTGTCAGTTGTGAAAGGCTCTAGAAAACCTAGATAGGAAGTCAAAGGAAGGGGCTGGAGTTTCTGCTGAGTGCTAGGCAACTTGAACTAGCACAGCATTCTTATTAGCATGTTATGCTTGTATACAAGGTACATTTACATGCAATAGGTTCACTGATTTAGAATTGAAAGGGACTCTTTAGGTCACATTCTGAACCTCTTGCTTTATAAAAGAGGAAAAACTTAGGCTCAGAGAGGATAAATGTTGTCTACAAGGTCAGGAAGGTATTAATAAGTGGCAGAGCCAGGATACTAACCCAGAGCCTCTGAATCTAAGTGTAACACATTTTTCAGTGTACTAGGTTATCACCCAAGCTGAGATAAGAATAATTTGAACATGGGAAGATAGACTTTCATCTTAAACTGACCGTATTTTATTTATTAAAGGCAACATGCCTTTGGAATAATTGTAAATATTATTTGTTTTCCTGAATAAATAAGGTTGAAAGGAATTCTTCAAGGAGTCAGACTTTGTAAAAAAATCCATAAGATGAGTTTTTACTCATTTTTTTAAATACCCAAGGTCTCAGGTAAAGATTCAACCAATAATCTGACATTTATATTCACAATGTTATGATGTTCACTAACACCTATGAGTAACAACTGTTTTCTTAAGAGCAGATCACCATTTTATTACTTATACTTAGTATAGATGATAACTATAAAAGGATTAATTTCACTGGCTAATCACCAGTTTCCCAGTGATGGAAGATTGCTTTACAAATATGGTTGGCCAGATGTGTAAGCCACAAATAGGATGTTGCACTGATGAATATGTTCAAGACCAAGCACATAAATGAAGTCTTTCTTTGGAATTCTACTTCCATAAGCATTTCACAGAAGCACTGGCTATTAGGTCTGGAAGAGATCTTAAGCATCATCTGGTCCTACCCTCTCATTTTATAGATCAAAAAGGGTTTTGCTTAGAGCCATACCACTTGTAGGGGAAGTTACATGGCACAGTACATATAGCACTGGGCTTAGAATCAGGAAGACTCTTCTTTGTGAGTTCAAATCCAGTCTCAGACACTAAGCTCTGTCACTGGGACAAGTCACTTAACCCTATTTGTTTCCTTACCTATAAAATGAGCTGGAGAAGGCAATAGTAAACCACTCCAGTGTCTTTGCCAAGAGAACCCCAAATGGGGTTAGGACTGAAACAACAGAACACCAATAACAAAACACTGCTAGTAAATATCAGATCTACATTTGGAACACTCACGTAGTACTCTTTGAGGTCAGGGACTATTATATCTCCATAATCAAGCATAGAATATGACACAGTAGGTCCTTAATAAATGCTTGCTGGTAAAAAGGAATACACAGTTTTACGACTCTTTGGGCAGAACTACAGAATATTCTCCAAAATGACTGGATCAATTTATAGTTCCAAAAACAGTGTATTAGTGTCCTCATTTTCCATATCCCCTCCAACACTGGTCATTTTGCTCTTTTATCATTTTATCCAATCTTATAGATATAAGATGATATCTCAGAGTTGCTTTGATTTTCATTTCTCTAATCAATAGTGATTTAGAGAATTTTAATATAATAAAATATAGCTTCAATTTCTTTTTCCAAAAATTGCCTGTTCGTATCTTTTGTCCATTTATCAGTTGGGAAATGGCTCATATTCTTATAAATTTGACAAATGTCTCTATTTTAGATATGAGACCTCTATCTAAGAAACTCAAAAGAATTTTCCCCAATTTTCTGCTCTCCTCCTAATCCTGGCAACATTAATTTTATATGGACAAATATTTTAAATTTAAAATTGAATTTAGCTGGATTGTTACTCCAAGTATAGAGCTTTCTCTACACAGCACATTTGATGGCTAACAGTTAAGAAAATACCTATGACATAGTATATAGCAGGGGCTTTACTTCAGTTCACGTCAATTAAATAATTACGTTCCTGAAATGTCTTTTAAACACTGTACTAGGGTATGGGGATACAAAGATAATAAATAAATAAAACATTTCTAGAGTCCATATTAATTCTAAATCTATAACCCTATGATAACCTGCCACAGCCCAGCTCACACAATAAATTGTTTTATAAATTACTATTGTAATGAGCACACAATACCATATATTACAGATATCTTGAAATTCTTGTTGGTGTTACATGTCCTGCTTTATCTGGTGCTCAGAAGTTGAATTGCATTTGGGGAGAAGAGGGAATGGGGAAGGAGGTTGAAAGAAAAAAATCTGTGGTGTCAGAATATAGTTCTCTTGAAATCCTTGAATCCTCTACATCATAAATGCTTTTGTACTGTTTTAGGAAAGGAAGTTGTTTCTCCATACTCTTTCTGCCATGTTGCCTTGACCTTTCTCCCCTACTGGGTCTGGACTTCCGTCCTGTTCACTGAGAGCTGCATCAGAAATAGA
Source organism: Gracilinanus agilis (assembly GCF_016433145.1). Taxonomy (NCBI): domain Eukaryota; kingdom Metazoa; phylum Chordata; class Mammalia; order Didelphimorphia; family Didelphidae; genus Gracilinanus; species Gracilinanus agilis. The sequence continues at coordinate 553,677,717 of NC_058130.1, read as the reverse complement.
AGGCTAGGACAGACAAGCCTTTGTGCAGCAGGCAAGCAACAGACACAATTGTTGTTTTCTCTTTTTTTTTTTCTAAGGGAACAAAGTGAATGGGATAAAAGACCCACTTTTCTGTAGGCTCATCCTCAATCTTATTCAACATTAGTGATGGTTTAAAAAGATATAAAGGGGAGCAAAAATATTTCCCATAGTTCATACCATTCCCTCTTTATTAATGTCTCTACCTCTCCCTCCTCCCCAACTTTCTCCACTAATTCACTAGCTACATTGAAAAAGATTATTTTCAAGGGGGTGGGGAGGGCAGATTGGTTGTATCTCCTGAAGGTTCAAGTAAAACCTAATGCATATAAGTACTTAGTGACATTATTTTGGAAGTGACCTGAACAGTGAAATATGAATATTGGAGTATAAATCTAATCTCCTTTCTCACAAAATTGGCCAAAGTTGGCAGAAATTAACGGAGGTCTAATGAGTAGCTCTTTTCCTTTTGACCTTACACTTAGCTCTAAGCAGTTAAATAAGTTTTATCCCATTCAAAGAATGCACAGATCCCTTCTCCCAATTGCTCTCCACAGTCCTTTTCTTCCTTCAAGGTTCACTTTACATTTTATCTCCTTTGTGATATCTTCCCTATTCAATTCAGGGTCTAGGACTATATTCCTTCTCAAATTTCCGTGTATTTGTTAATTTATATTTATTGTTCCTGTCTAATGGAATATAAGCTGCCTGAGGGGAGAGTTTTTCTTTTTAATTTCTTTTCCTTCCTTCCTTCCTTCCTTCCTTCCTTCCTTCCTTCCTTCCTTCCTTCCTTCCTTCCTTCCTTCCATCAGGGGAAGAATGGCAATATGACCAAAGAGTTATTGAGGATCTATTGTGAGCAGACAACTCTGCCAGGTGAAGAAGAGTAAAAAGATGAGAGAAGCCAAGTGGCCTGACCTCATAACCTTAAAATCTAGAAGGCTAGTGGCTCTTTCTACAACATTGCCTCTATGACTAAATAAAACAAAGATCAGAAAATCATTAGCACATCTAGTTATCCATTTTAATTAAGAAAGCTATTCTTTACTTGAAGAGGAACATAAGACCCAAAACTTTTCTTGCCTAATTACACCAGACTTGAGAATTAGGAGACCTAGCTTCTGGTACACACTCTTTTTTTTTCTTTTTAAACCCTTAACTTCTGTGTATTGGCTCCTAGGTGGAAGAGTGGTAAGGGTAGGCAATGGGGTCAAGTGACTTGCCCAGGGTCACACAACTGGGAAGTGTCTGAGGCCGGATTTGAAACTAGGACCTCCTGTCTCAAGGCCTGACTCTCACTCCACTAAGCTACCCAGCTGCCCCTGGTACACACTCAAGTTAATTATATGTTTGACTTTTAAGTGTGAACACGTTGCCTCAAGTTCTTTGAGGTCTCAGATTCTGTAAAATGATGGAGTTGAACTAGAGACTTCCAAGGTTCCTTATAATTGCACTAACATTCTACTCCCCTTTGATGATTACAACCCTGGCTTCTAAATATGCTTTAAAAATTCATAATTCCATCTGTGTGGGGTACTCCTTCAAAAGATTCAGATTTCAACTTCTCTACATTTTAATATGAGATGCTTTGGTAGCTAACTTTTTGGCGATGGAAGAAATTAAATAAGTTACAAAGGTATTCTTTTCACAATGGTTTAGATTACATTGAGTTTAATTCTAATATTCTCTAATTCTGTGAACTTTTATTCTGAATCTAATTTTACAAATATATTTATCATCAAATTCTGAAACCAACAAATATAAGAAGTCTGCAACAGCAATGCCAGACCAAGATAACTCAATTGATAATATTCCTTTGGAAATATAATTCTGTGTTAGCAAAACTTTTATTGAATTGGGAAGATAACTATGGATTTGAAGAGAGGAAGGTTTGGACACAAATTGCAAAAATATCAGAAAATGAATATTGAAAAATTGTATTGACATGTAAGGAAAAAATTATTATAATAAAAAAGGAATGGAAAAAACAGAAAAGACATAGTCTCTTGGTGAGGCTGTTCTAGAAACTTTTCCAACTTGTTAGAACCTTCCAGACAGCACTCTGCTGACATAGTCCTTTTAGTATATCACAATGAGGCATCAAAATAAGGCTTTAGATAAAGTATCTACTAAGTATTAATAACTGTACATAATGATAAAATAATGATCTCAAAAAAAAGGTAGACTTTAGAGGGAAAAAAAAAACCGATTGGTTAGTATGGACTTATTGAAGCAAATGTGTGGACTCTATCAATAAAGATTAAGAGCTGGAAAAGATCTTCTAAGTTACCTAGTCCAACTCTTTCATCTTACAAATGATGAAATTGAGGTCAATAGAGATGAACTGACTCACTTAAGATGGTACAGATAGTAAGCATAGTAGATATCCTTCCCTTTTTTTTTGTCATGAGTCTCTTGTAGTTGTCCTGGATTCTTGCCTTGTTGATAACAGTTGTCATTCACAACTGGTCATCATACATCATTGTTGTTATTGTGTGTAACACTCTCCTGTTTCTGCTCACTTCACTTTTCATCATTTCATTTAAGGCTTTCCAGGTTTTTTTTTTGTGATCATCTTGTTTTCCATTTCTTACAGCACAAAAGTATACCATTACAAGCATATACAACAAATTATTTAGCTATTCCCCAATTCATGGACATCACTTCAGTTTCCAGTTCTTCACCACTACAAAAAAGAGCTGCTATAAATATTTTTGCATACATAGGTTATTTTCCCATCACTTCTCTATGACTAGGTGAATAGCATTCTTGTTCTTTGATCCAATAAAATCAATATATTGATATTTTGAAGTTTTTCAGAACTGTTCAATCTTTACTGTATTGATATTATTAATTATTCTAATAATGCCCATTTCACTTTATCAGGTCATACAAGTCTCTGGTTTCACTAAATCCAGCTCTCTTCATTTCCATTACATTTATGTAGTGCATTTTACTCTGTAATTTCCCAATTAATGGGCACTATCTTAGTTCCCTTTTCTTTTCCCCTATGAAAAGAGCTGCTATAAATATTTTTGTGCACATAAAATCTTTCCCCTTTATTAATCTCCTTGATACATATGCCTAGTAGTGGTATTCTTAAGTCAAAGCTCAATTGGTAAGTATTATAGCAGGTGAAAAATGAAATGACTGAGGAAACAAAAATTTGAGCTTCCATTGACTTGCCCAACAAATCAGGACCAGTAGCCTTCCTTGATTTTGGCACTGTCCTTGAATACAGGGGAAGAGAGAATTTTTAAACATTACAAACAATATAAGAGAACCAATTGATTAAAAGAAAACAATCCAGGATACGAAATTAGGTAATCTGATTTCTAATTGGAGGAAAGATTTGGGACTTTCCAATTTAGGAGGAAGAGAGCAAAAAGGAACAATCAGGAAAGGAGGTGTCCCAAATCCCAAAGTGTCTGTATTAATTCAAATGAACATGGAAACAATAACTGATTGACCTGTATTGGGCCAGTTTTCAGATAAGACAAATGAGTTGCTTGAATTGTATAATAGTGAAATAATTCCTTGCATCAATTTTAGGATCTGATTGTATTTTTGATCAGTATAATTTACATCCATAGTTAAGGGTCTCTAAACAGCAGGTAGAAGTTTCAACCATGCAGAGGTAGGTTCAAACAATATAGTAAGATTTTCTCCGGATTCCCTCTATTGAAAAAAAATTTTTTTCTCAAGACAAAGTTTGGACTGGACTCATTATTGAATAAAAAAGACACCGGCATTGCTCCAGAATTGAATCAAAAGACAGATTATTATTCACTCATTTACCATTATAATCTATTTGCTATCCTAATCTCAGTTCCCTCAGTGTGAACAGTATGGTAATGTTTGGGGCAGAGTTCTAAACAGAATAGCTTATTCAAGTTCTTATCACCACCAAGTAGTGCATCAATGCACCTATTTTTTACAATTTTTTTTATTAAAAAACCAATAAAGTCAAACTATACAGGCACTGTCAAATCTACATTCTCTAGCAAACCATAATCTCCCTTCTTTCTGAATCCTCCCAACTTTCCATGGTTTGAGAAATGATTAGAGGAGAAGACACATATCAAGGACCTGTTATTTTAAACAGAAACCATGAATAAGATGTATTTATCTTCCTTATCTCTGATCCACCAACTGCTGACATTTTCAGAGTCTTAAGTGTTTGTGAACATTGCTTCCCCATTGGTTGTTGATCTTCATCAATGGAAAGGATTTCCACACCAAAAATGTATTCTTAAACCACTGAAGTATCTCAGCAAGTCTTAACTCAGACTTGTCAACAACATATTATAGAGTCCTTTTCTACATTAATCTTCCTAATCTGTAGACATAATTGTTCAAAAACATTTATTTCTCCCTTTAATACCAATTTGTTGAAACGCAAAGTAAAGTTCAGATTTGAAATGTCTGTGTAGGTCATACACAAACTTACTCTGCTGGAATCCTGATAAATAATTTTCTTGCCAAACTTCTCTGCCTAGTCAAAGTGTGCTTAGCCAAAAGTCAAGAACAAAGAGAGAGGTCTAAATAAAAATTCCACTGAAATTCTATTTAAACATTATCTATATATTACAAGCGTTTCACAACAGTTATAGCTGTGTACTCAGGTGACTTTAAGACTAATTATTACATATGGGAGAAAACCCAGCTTTCTGGATTTTGACACATATTTAGACTAGACTATAAACTGAGAGTAGAAACATATTTGATCTTTATAATTTGATTACATTTACTGAGCAACTACAATTTAGCCTGTCAAAATATGAGTGGACTTTAAGGTCTTCTCAGCAGTCAATACCATGGCAAAACTGTGAAATAGGCACAAATTTGTCAGACAGCCAACTACCACTTTTTTCCTGCCTTTATTTTACTTTTAACACAGTTGAAATCCATCCCCTCCCTCTCTCCCTCCCCAAAGCATATTTTATAGTGCATTCCTTGAGGTGTAGTTCCTGCCTGGGGAGAGTTACATTTTTGATAAGTATCCTCAAAAATACAAAAGTCCCCAAGATTTAAAAGAATAAATTTCAAGTATCATCAAAGGCTGCAATGGAGATAATTATGGAGTTGAGACATTCAGCATCCAAATTACACTATATCACTCTATAAGATGGAAGTATCGACTACTTTGCCTATTTATAAGCATGATTTTTTTTCTTACAGCAGAATGTTAGTTTTCTTAGACAGATCTATTTTGATAACACATCCAAACATTCTAAAGGTAATTGCTTTTATTTAGGGGTGGGGGTTAAGCTCCTTTCAATTCATCCAAAATATACTATTATAAATGTTGATGAGGTGCAAAGCTAAATATTTTTAAATGTCATGCCACTTGGAAAACATTGCTGTAATAAACTGGGTGGAATACACTCAAAACATTAAAAGAAAATTAAACCCTTGGTGAATAATCATTTAGACTCACTTGTTTTTACTTTTAATATAAATACTGGGTCTGTTCCATTTAAATCATTTCTCTGTTTACTTTCAAAGCAGAAACTTGAAAGCTAAAGACAAATACTTTTTCTAAACAGAGCCATGAGAATTCAGTTTGAGGCAAGACACCTTCTCTGTCTGTTTCCTTTCTCTTCTGCTTCTTGGCTTTAAAAAACTCTTTAGTGATAAGTCTTATGAAATTGTGCAGGGAAAGGGAACCAGATTAGATTCTGCATCCTGGAATCTCATATCATGGATCCTAGAGGGACATATCTGTCACAATCAAAACCCTACAAACAATAGGATAATTGAGCTTTGTGAATAAACAATTATTTTATCAGTTTCTGGATCTGAAAAATGGCACATTCATAAGCAATGTGACTTTCAATTTCAGACTTGGGTGAGATATTTTCTCTAGGGATGGGATGAAAGAGTTAATGCATATGCTGTTTGGATTGAAAAATAAAAAGACTACTAGCAATCACAAGGCTTCCTGATTAGGACAGAGTGAACATGAGAATGTAAAAGTGAGAAAAGAGATCAGTTAGCAATATCTGAAATGAAGCAAAATGTAATCTAGCAAGAAGATACTATTCTTATGTCAAGGTCAAGGAACCGTCTCTTATCTAAGGGATTGACTTCAGCAGGGAAGATATTAAAGCAGTTTTAGGATTTGTGTGTGTGTGTGTGTGTGTGTGTGTGTGTGTGTGTGTGTGTGTGTGTGACATAGGGGATAGTCAGGACCACTCATCTTCCTGAATTCAAATATGGCCTCAAGATACTTCCTAGTTATATGACCCTGGGTAAGTCACTTCACCTTGTTTGCCTCAGTTTTTTTATCTGTATAATGAGCTACAGAAAGAGATGGCAAAGCACTCCAGTATTTTTAACAAGAAAACTTCAAATGGGGTCAAGAGTTGGACATGTCTGAAATGACTGAATGATGAGAGAGAGAGAGAGAGGGAAAGAGGGAGAGAGAGAGAGAGATTGGAAAGGAGTTATGATTTGCAATTTCAGCAATGTGGGGAATTATCTCAATGAGGTAAGGAGAGTATAAGTGTCGAAGGTCACATGGTTGGAATGTGTTAGAGGCAGAACTTGATTGTTTTCGGCTGTTCTAGTTATTTTCTTTTAGTTGGGCTCCATCTATGATTTCATCTCTTTTTAAAAAAAACTTTTGGGGTAGCTGGGTAGCTCAGTGGAGTGAGAGCCAGGCCTAGAGACAGGAGGTCCTAGGTTCAAACCCGGCCTCAGCCACTTCCCAGCTGTGTGACCCTGGGCAAGTCACTTGACCCCCATTGCCCACCCTTACCACTCTTCCACCTATGAGACAATACACCAAAGTACAAGGGTTTAAAAAAAACTTTTACCTTCTGTCTTAGAATTAATACTGTGTATTGGTTCCAGGGCAGAAGAGTGGTAAAGGCTAGGCAATGGGAGTTAAGTGACTTGCCCAGGGTCACACAGCTAGGAAGTGTCTGATGTCAAATTTGATCCCAGGACCTCCCATCTCTGGGCCTGGCTCTCAATCCACTGAGCAGCCTCGCTGCCCACTATGATTTCATCTCTATAACCTATTCAGCCCCTGCAGTCATTAGTAGAGGAGAGCTCTTCAAAGAATTCCCTTAAAATTAAAAAGAAATCCTCCCTGATGGCCAGACTTTTGGAAGTGAAACTGTCTAAAAATTAATTAACTATGTGGATCCTTAGACAAAAGATTTGTTAAATTTTTCTAGTCTATACTGGAAATATTCAGCCTGATAGGACTTGAGTTTATACTTTGCTGACAAATTCTTCAAGAACCAAAGGTTACCTCAGTGACATAATGAAGCATCAAATGAAAACTTTAGGAGTTGTTTGATCATATTAAAATTATATGTTTTTCTAAATTTATATAATTACCCCATAAATAAACCTTGAGATTTGAATACAAAGTCTAGAATATAGTGCAAGAACTCTTCATAGTGCCCTAGCAATGTGACAATAAAAGGGAAGGGCAGATAATTTATAATTGCATGTGGTAAATCTCTGAATTCAAAGTCAAACAAGTTCAAAGTCAAGAAGGGCCAAAGAAAAGTTTTATCTACATGAGTTCTCAGAAGGAGGTGATACCCTTGGGAAGCTGACAAGCAAGGCCCATGGATGAATCCCTTGTTGGATCTAGTTACCATAGATAAAATGCTCTCTTTTCTTTTCAATTGATGTTTCTCAGGCAAAGTATCAGAGGAAGATGTTATTTAGAGAAGAATTATTTAGATGATTATATGACTGGTGGGCACCAATTCTCACTAAAGTGTTCAGTGAGATGAGCAAAATTATATATTTACAACTGGAAGGATTTTAACCATCTAATTTTATAGACAAAGAAACGGAGACCTGAAGAGGCTAGGTAATTCCTCCAAGGTCAAACAGCCACTATTTGAGTTTTTCCTTATGTCATCTTACCAATATTTAAAAGAAGCAATAAAGAAAAACCAGATAAATATCACCAAACAAGTCTCCTGGATATGGTTATATTGCTAATTTCTATTGAACAAGTAAGAAATCTTGTTCAATAGAAATAGGTTGTTCAGGAGAGACAGGCTGGGCAATTCAATGACACTATTAAATTTGAACAAGATTGCTTTGTAAGGACACAATCAAACACTTCTTCTTTAGATCAGCAAAGAATCTGGAGCCATACAAAATGTTGCAATACTACCTTAATAGAGCTAGCTACAGCCTTTGATTCACATGGCAAGAAGACACCAACTTTAGCATACATCAGCTGACATTAGTAAAGATCACTTATTTCTGCTTTCCCAACTTCACTGAGATACCACTGCTAAAGTAAAGCTTTCCTCTTCCTTTCACTGAAAAAGAAAAACAAAGGTATCTCTTAAGCTTACTTTTATTCAATCAATATCTTAATGAAAAGATTTTCTGGCCCAATTATTTTATGTGTTCAATGAACCATATTTCTGATTGCTTGCTTGTTGAGCTCTTATTTTACTATGTAAAATAACTTAGGTATATGGAAATCTTCAAATATTACTCAAAAACAATATCATGTATGTCAATTTTCCCAGAAATCAGAGACATCTTAACTAGCAATAAAGTATCTCTCTCCCACAAAAGTACTTTAAATGGGCAATAAATAACCAGCAGATTGGTCAATACTCTACTTTTAAATATCTATGCATTTGTTTTAATGAAATGCTTACTTGGAAACCACAAACCCACAAAACAAGATCTCACTCTACTATCTCACAGCAGATAAACTGAGAATTAAAAAGGATAGAGATAGCAATAACTAACTGAACTTATTATTTTGTATTTTATATTTTTCCAGACTACATAGAAATATAATTTTAATAATCATTTTCTGGCATTCTGTGGTGTGTGTTTTCTCCCTCTCCTTTTCACCCCTTCCTCCTCCTGAGATAACAGGTAGTATTAATTAGGTTGTACATGTGCTATTATGCAATATATATTTTCATGTACATCTGTTAAAGAAGACACATATCACTTAGACTAGAGAAAAATTCATGAAGGAAATAAAAAGAAGAATGGCAGGATTCAATCTGCACTCAGACTCCATCAGTTCTTTCCATGGTGGTAGATAGCCTTTTTCGTCAAGAGTCCTTTAGAACTGTCTAATAATTAAACTTATATTTTCTATAGCAGAGAAGTTATCCAAATTCTGTATGCAGTAGTGTTACAAGGCTAATTTGATTCTCGGCTTGCAGAAGTGTAAAATGTACAAACCAGTTTCCTTAAAAAAAAGTCATATCTGCTCCCATGTGCCTGAACAATTCTGATCTCTGTGAACATATGATTGCCTTCCATAAAAGCCTATTTTCATGTGACCATAATTATATAGTTTTAAAATTTTGAAAGGTTCTCCTGAGAATCATCCATCAAAACTGCCTCAAAACTGTAAGAACTAGGTTTATGACTATCATAGACAATTTCAACTTGATTTTATATCTGTGAACTCACAGGTCACTTCTCAAGTGGGCCCAATATTTGTCTCTATGATGTTCAATAAAAAGACTTTATCCAGAAGACTATATAGTCTTCTGGATAATCTTCTGGATATATATATGCATATATATATATTTTTTCAATGTTATATTATTAGATAAGAAAAAAGAAGTCACAAAAGATCACTCCTTAACAAACCTTCCCATTTTGGATAAGTCTTCACTTATTAACACCTGACTATACCCAATGTCATGAAGGAATGCTAAAACTTATCAAATTTTTCTAGCCTCAAAAATATGTTTGGAAAACCTAATAAACTAAAGCATTATGTCCAAATTACATGTATGGTATGCCAGGAGGTTCCCAGGGTTATTCTAAGAAGCACTTACTCAAGAACAATTAGAGAAAAGGAAAGTTACTTGTTGTATGATGGTCACATACCTACAGAAGATTTATTAGAAGCTTACATTTTGGACTGACTACTTTAAAAACCAAAGGAAAAGTGATTTTCAGTTAAATTTAAGGAATCTTTTGATGGATCTCTGATCTCTGGTTAAATAACATAGGGATATAACATAATGTCCTAATCATTTTTCATGAATAATTCTGAAATGGCATATATTTTATGCTCAAAAAGTCAGGCTAAGTATTGTTTAAATGGGAACTACATAACTTAGTCTGATATCTATTCTGTTATAGTAGAAAAAATAAAAAATCTGGAGTCAGAGGTCCTAGGTTTGAATCATGACTGAAATGGGGTTTGTCTCTGTTTCTACTGAGCCACTGTGACACTGAGCAAGCTGCACTTCTACTCTCTGAAGTATTATTTTCTTATATATAAAATGAGATTATTAAACTAGTCAACTCCAAAAGACCACTCTAGTTCTACTTTTCTTTGTCCTTCTTTTTGGAAGAGGATTAATAACATCAAGATGTGATGTCATAAATGGAAGGTGAAATGGATTCAAGTGAGGCAGAATAGTGCAGTCATCAGCCTCACTCTCTCTTCCAGGGTATTCAAAATCCAGTGGCAAGATGAGTCAAGACAACTGGTGATAGTCTGAGATTCAGTGGATGACCCTGGCATCCTTGATGCATGACCGAGTTTTAATCATTCCACAGCATCTGATTCAGCCACCTTTGGGGTGGTAAAAAGAAGTCCCTATCATAATAAGCTCTGCAAATTCTTTGGCCCAAAGTAATAAAATTCTAACCTGACCTGAAATCTGAAACCCTAAGAGCTAATACAGGCATCCAGAGTAGTCATAAAATAGTTATTACCTAAGACAAGCACAATGACTTAAATGAAATGCTACTGTAGCAGGTAGACTTTTCCCCTTGTTACTTTTCTTTAAAGATATTTTATTTTCCATACTACATGAAAAAACAATTTCCAACATATATTTTCTGAAGTTGTAAGATCCCAGTTGTCTCTCTGCATCTCTTCCTACCTCCCCAGCCCCATAGAGATGGTAAGCAATTTGATATAGGTCATACAGCAGGTATTTTCCAATAAAGACTTTAGAAATTCTGAACAGAGGAGGTAGGAATCCCTCTACTAATAACATAGGTTTCATTTTACATAAATTACATAAAGGATGAAGAATATCCCACTGTGCAAAGAAAGTGAAGGCAGACTCTAGATAACCACTATCTTCAACAGACATGGACTTAACTCTCTCATTCTCTCATATGTCTTCCATTCCTTACTGCCTCACATAAGGAAGTAAGCAGGCCAGACAGGAGAAAAGAAAGGGAGAACAACTCATTGAGGGGAGTTTTAGGACATAGGAAGGATAAAGAAAGAGAGGGTCAAAGGAGTAGAGAATTCCAAGGTGACAAAAAATGGCAGGAAGAGGTATAAAAAAAGGTGATAAAATGTCTTTCAAATTTGCAATCATTTATATGACCACAGAGAAATCATGTTCATTTTAGGCTTCTGTTTCTCTGAATATAAAATCAGGAGTTTAGACTAGATAATCTCTAACATTCCTTCAAGATCTAAATTCTATCTATTCATGATTAACTATTTCCATGTTTAACAGTATAACAACCTTGCTGTGAAAATCACAGATTCCAGTTCCCCCAGGCAAAATTAATCTTTCTGGGATCAGCATCAGAGTGGGAGTTGAGGATCTTAAAAAAGAAGGGGGGAATCAAAAAGGTCAAGTAAAATATAGAATAATTTAGGTTTCTTAAAAGCTAATAATGTTTATAAAATAATAAAAATCTCTAGATTCGCCAATATTTAATGGAGACACAAGTAATTATTCATGTATATAAATCTCACAAGTAAAAAGAAACAAGGTAAAGTGATAGAATTGCCCACAGTTTAATTATTAAAAATAAGTATCCTAGTTTTAAAAAAAATAATTCAAAATCTTTTTTATGACTCTCTACAAAACTTTCCTGTTCTACTAAAGAAGCAAAATACATCAAAACAGAAAAGGATGGGTAGACAAAAGGTATTGTTTACAGGTAGATTATGTAATCCTTTAAAAGAAATTCAACCCATCTTTAATAATACTTTTTCTTTTTAATTTTTTTTAAATTGTCAAAATCATAATGTTCCCTTTCTCTCTTCCTTTACTCTCCCGGTCTCCTAGAGATAAATGAAGGCTTTTCACATTATCTTCTAGAGTTAAATTAAATTGGTCCCAATTCTTGGTGAGAGGAAGAACTTTACTCATACACTGACTTCAGATCAATTTAAATAAAAGTGTGCATGTTAAATAGGGGAGTGGGAAGGGGATGAGGAGTTACCATTGAAGTTTCCAGATCTTTGAACTTTGTTCTACAGAGATCATACTTGTCTGAGGCCCTCTAGTAAGAAGGCATTCAGTACATAAAACAAAGTTCCCTTTATTATCATTATTATTATTATTTATTAGGATCATTTTTTTACTCAGATTCATAGGAAACATCAAGGGATAGTTACCTTAAAAGACAGAAGACTTATGGGTGAAGAACTATATATATATATTTATATATATTTTTTAAATAAGCCTTTTCAACTTTGTACCCAACTCACCATCAGTTTGAATAATCTGAACAAGATATACATATGGCCCTTAAAGGATCTTTACAGATATGCTTTCTGTTATATGTAACCAAACCAAGGAGGAGTATAGGAAAGGGCAAGAAAAAGCCAAATGAAGTCTACCTGTTCAATGTATACTTATTCTTCAAAATACAGCTCAGAATGTCATATGAATCCTTGTAGGATTTAAATTAAGGTCCAGTACTTCAAGTATTATATTTTATAGTTTATTATCTAACAAAATAGAACCGTATAACTAAGTTTTTCTACCTGCTCAAAAAGTCCACTTCACCAAAACTGCAAGAGGTAGACAAGAGAGCAAGAGATGGAACTCCACAGAATTTATATCCTGTCTATGTCACCATATGATGACAGGAAAAGAGTGGGGTGCTGGGAATTGTAGTTTATTTTAGGGTAACAAATTCTAATTACATAATCCCCCTGGGATCCTTTGGGAGACTAGTCTTCCCAGTGGATCGTGTAAACATAATATTGAAATAATTTGGGGATAAAAGGGAAAGAAAACAAAACTAATGATTGCTAGGCTCATTGACAAAAAGCCAGTTAGGGGGCAGTCCCCTTTGGCATAGAGGTGTACATTCAAAACGAATGCATTCAGTCCCCCACAGTTCAGTTTCACTACCCAAGGTTCATTCTGGATCTTTCGGTGCAGTGTGAGGTTTCTGCTGGCATCTCTATGGCACCTTCTCCAAGCAGTTCACTTCCTGGATTCTGGGAGGCAGCAAGTTTTTTATCCTAAAATTATTCTCAAACAAGAAAAACTTTTCTAAAACTAGAATTTTATGACAATTATACAATCCCCATTGAGGAGGGTGTTGACAATGGATCAACTCAGGACACATTAATTTTCACTAAGAAATAGCTTTTTAAAAAAATAGTAGTATAGCAGCTAATTCAAGAAAACCTTTTGGGTCGAAAACATCACCAAGAATCTAGATCATTCTGGTAGAGGGGTAGAGTAAGCTGAAGAGTTACAAATAGAGGAAACCATCCAGAAGCCACTAGGCTATCTGGGTAATGCTCCCTTCTTGAGAGCCATCCAGAGGTGTCACACCCTCTAGGAAAACCTTCCCACCTCCCAGATGAGACTGTAACAGCCATATATGGTATGTCTTTATATGTCTCATCCATCACATTTCTTTGCATAGGTGGGGATTATAATAGTGCTACAGCACTTCACTTCAAGTACTAAATGAACCCTTACCTCGTTACAAACAACTCAAAGATACTTTTACAATGGTATTTTCTCCAGTCCAGTCATACGAGGAAGAACAAATAAAGCCAATGTAACAGCACAAGTAGCTAATTGTCAACACACAATAATTTAAAGTGATATAGTGTAACAAAACTTAACAAACAAAATAAAATCTTAAAACAAGCAATCAGCAAATACAATATATGTGACAGGATACAGACACTGAATCCTTCATCTAGATTCCTTTGGTCACACCTCTGGGATTTTCCATAGTGAGGGAGAATTCCACAGTGAGCATTGCGTGGATGAATTCCATATTGGATATTCTATAGAGACTGGGCAGGTCAGAATGGCACAAGGGTGTAGGAAAATGAATTTCTCCCCTAATCTCAGGATTATTCAAGCTAATCACAAGGACCAACCAATGCACCCAGGAATAGTAGTAAGAGGAAATGCCCCCAAACTGGGAGCTATTTGAGGTAGGCAGGAAATTGGGCCATGCTTGCAATTCTACTTCCTGTCTGTAGTTTGGAAAACTAACCTTCCTTTCCTCCCCCCCCCCCCACAAGGGGAAAAATTCCAAGGAGCAGCTTGATTCCCCTGCCATGTGGACAGGGAGTTAAGAGGGTAGAATTGTCTCCTCAGGTAAAAACCCTTTAGGAGGCTAATTATTGCCTAAGAGAAACACATCTGTGCTCCCAAGGCAAGCAGCAAGCAAGCACTCAGGTGTTGGCAATGTAAGGGAAAGATGGATTTACACTTTCCCAGCTTCCCTGGAGAGTGGCTCCAAGGCCTCCCAGCTTGTGTGTTCTAAAAGACAGAGCAATCAGCAGCAGCAGGTGGCAGTAGTAGCTAGGCAAGGACTACCCAGGCAGTTATGGAGGGAGACAGGATTGGCAGCAGCAGGAGAAATGTGATTTCTTTTCAAACTAATCTACTGAGAAAGAATTAAGGGTTCTAAATCCCACTTATGTGATTACCATAAATGTAGGATTTAGTATCCAATACTTCAAGTATTATATTTTATAAAGTTTATTATCTAACAAAATATAACCACATGACTAAGTTTTTCTACCTGCTCAAAAAGCCCACATTGCCAAAGCCACAACAGTAAGACAAGAGAGCAACAGATGGAACTCCATAGAATTTATATCCTGTCTATATCAGCACGTAATGACAGGAAGAGAGTGGGGGTGCTGGGCATCATAGTTTTTATTAGGGTAACAAATTCTAATTACACAGCCTTGATGAGGGTGCATCATGATATTGTGAAAAGAATACTGGACTCAGAGTCAGGTCAAGACATTTAACTTTGGACAAGTTAACCCTCCTTTGCTTCAGTGTCCTGATAGGTAAAAGGGAAGCAGGTTGATCTAGATGGCCTTTAAAATGCCTTCCAACTCCACCTATAGAGTTAACTAGAAAAGATGTGTCCTGCTTCTATATTCATACAGACTTTTATACTTCACATTACCTGTTGACATTTGCATTGACTTATGATCTCCCTCAGAGGGGCATGAGCCTTATATGAATATTCTATATCCTACAATGCCTACCACTGTACCCTTTTTATAAAATGGGTGTTCAATTCCTGAAGGTGAAAAAAGAACTTAAGGAGGGCAACACAGGCAGCCAACATGGCATAGGTAAGCCACATTTTGGTGCTGCATGCTACAATCTACTGATCCCTAGATTATTACTTATAGGAACAATGAAGTAATCCTCTCACTTTATTTAGCCCTGTTCTGACTCTTTCATAAAGCACATTTTCAATTTCTGTACTTCATAATGAAAGGATAATATGGAGAACTCGAAAAATGTTCAGAGGAAATTGGGAGAAAAAATGAATAAAATAATTCAGAACAAAACAAAACAAAAAGACAACCAGAGAAAAATGTTTAAAATTACCCAACATGAAAAACAGTCTCTCACACCTAGTAGTCATCCAATTAAGAATTTTTGAATCAACTAAAGAGAAGAGAAAGATAATATTCAGTTTACAAATAATTTAGTTACTATTTGCTAAGGAGAGTAGCCAGCTGCTTTCTCTCTTCACTGAGGAAAACAATAAGAAGAAACTGCATTAACAGTACCATAAGGAATATAAAATAGATTCAAGAGCTTCCTTCACTAGATGAGGCAGTAGACTTTATTTTGGAAGTCTTTAAAAATAAAAATGTTCATCTGCCTGGGGCAGTTAGTTAGCATGTTTCTGCCTACAGGCTGGGGACCAGGATACATGACCTCAAAACCATATGTTTCTGAGATTATTACTTATTTAAAAGTATAATTTTCCTGGAATTGAGTTTACAAAACATGAGTTTCTGAAAGTAGATATACTGGAATAGACAGTAAGAAATAAATAAATGCTTTTCTAGTAACAATGTTTATACATAAATTTTCTGAATGACCTATGACCATAGGTCCCTTTGTAAAGGTCACTTTTCAGTAATAAAGTAATTCTAATAAATTTCTTACCCAGGAAAATTCATCTTGAGGTTGAAATCAAATGGACTAAACTTTTATTCTATCGAAGAACTGCTGGTAGAATGCAATTAGGCCCTTTAACATTTTCATACTTTGCTTTTGAACAAGATCTGTTAAGATTTTATATAGAAAATTAATTGTATTCTTTAAAAAATTAAGAACATTTCCAGATATGAAAAGGATACGATGTGCTGAATGCTAATTATTTCCATTTTGTAATCAGATTAAAGCATGTTTTAGCTTATACTAATATAATGTTAGGTAGATTAGTGAGATCACAACTAGATAGCACAATGGACAGAGTTCTGGGCTAGAGTAGTAAAAACTGATCTTCCCGAGTTCAAATATGACTGACTAGCTCTAACTCCCTTTGTCTCAATTCTGTAAAATGAGTTGAAGGAAACAGCAAAACATTTATGCATATATATATATATATATATAAAACTTTTTTGGCCACAAAAATCCCAAATGGGGTTACAAAAAGTAAATACAAAAAAGCAAGTGCTGGAAATTTATCCTTCTTTTATATTTCCATAAAATAGAGAAAGATTAAATGATAATGAATAGGAAACATCAATAGTAGAAAGTCAAAAATTTTATTAAACAAAGAAAAACCTCACAACCAATACTTGTATTAACTAAGCACGGTATCTGATCTATTGAAATTTGCCTAACTTTTGGTCTGTTCTGATGCACGAAACTGCAATATGGTTGCATTTTCTAAAAGTTTCATCTAATGCCAGGGGAAAATCCTGAAAAGTACTCCCTGAAGAACAGCCAACTCAGCAACTTTATAGTCTAGCCCCAACAGATATTGATGGATAATAATCTCTGTGGTTCATTTTCTCTCAAACACCTGCTCTCATTAGTTATGCTTCTTTGAATAAAAAAAGAACCAGACTGAAAACTTAATCGCACTGACAATTTTCAAAATCAGCTTTCATTGAAGTAAAAAAATCTGTAAACCCAGATAGGGGGGAAAACTGTTCTTGAGTAAAAATTGTTCATGGTACTGGCCATCTATTGGAAATATTTTTTTTACCAACAATACATATTCAGTCTGGAATGAATTTTATTTTCATTACTTCCATTAAGTTTTTAAAAGAGTAATAGAGAATGATTTTCCCTCAAAAATTATATTCATATACTCATTTCTAATCAATAAAGGTGCTTTAATTAACAAATGAAGAGCTCAATCATGGGATGCATGATAGATAGGAAATCAAGAAGTTCTTAGCCCTACACTTGGCTTTCACATTTTCTATGCTTGTGTGGTACAGAATAGTGGGACATGGTGTTTAATTCTTCTCTCTCTCTCTCTCTCTCTCTCTCTCTCTCTCTCTCTCTCTCTCTCTCTCTCTCGGGCTTTTAATTTAATTCAACTATTTCTAAGCAGATGGGTAAACTTTCTGGAAGACTCTACTCTTTTAGAATAACTTCATTTATCCCTTTAACCAAGACACGCAAGTTATTCCCAATGTTAGCTAGCTCTCAAGCTAACAAACAGGCACTCTCCGAAATGCTAGCTTAGAATTTTGGTGGGAAAAACTTTTGATTCCTTTTTTTTTCTTACATAGAGATTAGGTCTCAGTATTTTCTAAATGGTAAAAAAAAGGGAAAAGAGCTATACTTGTCTTCCTTATAATACAAAAGTGAAGAATAAATGAAGAAGATTGAACTTCAAGTTACATGAAAGAAAATCATTTTTACAATGATCTTAAGCAAATCTGATTGTAATTTTCTAATGTACAAGAAATATACATATTTTACCAAAGACAGAAGATGTAAGAAAAAGGGAAAAAAAGTAACACTCAGGAGTGAAAACACATGAATATCTCAATCTGTTCCTTTTTTCATAGCCTTCAAAATTATACACATAGAATAAAAATATGTACATATACATTTGCTTCAATACCCAATCTTTACAATCAAGGCTATCTGACACTAATGGTCAATGTGCAACCAGGAACAAGTTAAGAGGGCCCTCTGGTTTCAAGCTACAAAATGGAACCAATGTATGTGTGTGGGGATAGGGGAAAGTTTAAACTAGATACATTGAGATGGCATTATTTTTGCTTGATGGCTAATGGTCAAAAAGTATGTCTATGTAAACACAAGGAATTTTAAATCACATAGTATGTCAAGATGGATCCTGAACTTCTGACATTTCATTTCCCATTAAATCTACTGGAATTCTGCCTAAAATCAGGGGCATATGGATTTACTGAGATGAGTAGTATCCCATTGTCCCTAAGGAAAAAAAAATCCATTTCATTGGTAAAATGTGAAGTCATGATCATTCGGCATTCAACGTTCAGGTATTATAATCTTATACAAGCTCAAGGCTATATTAAACTGGATATAATATATATATATATATATATATATATATATAAATGAGGTCAATGCTAATTCAGATAATGCTTTGTCAGCCAAGTTCTCTCTGTAGCACTGGAGGGAAAGGAGTATGAGAATTCCAAAATTCCTGATCCATGATTCAAGACCAAAAAAAAAAGATGGAAAGTTAATTTATAATGAGATTTATTACACACAGTGAAAACCACTTTAAGCCTAAAGCTAACGCGTTTGCAGTTTTGTACAATATAGATCCAGGTTTGTAAAAACAATGTGAAATACTTAACAATTTCCTAAGTATTGAACATTTTCCTCTGTTATGTCATTTTGTGATAATATTGCTGACCTGAGAGTTGTTTAGAATAGGACAAAATCAAAACAAAGTTGAGTCTCATTGAAACTCCATGGAATTCTGCACTTAATGAAAACAAAACCATTAAATGACAATAAACTACTTTTTAAAAGCAGTCGTGAAATATGGTGATTCACCTACTGTTGCTTAAGTGAGGTTTACAACCTACACCATTAGCTAAATTAAGCATCTTCCATACGGTTTCATCTGATTAAAGAAAGATAAAATCTACTATTAGAGCTGCCTGACCAATTTCAGTTCTGGCACGTTGCTCTATTTATTTGAGCAGAGCTGCGAATAAAAGGCAAGACAGTCTTACTGTAAAAGAGATCCCACAACTTAAGCCACCTTCCCACCAGGTGCATGAAATCTTAGAACTCAATTTGGCTCACAATGAATTAAATTCAAAGAGAATGGTAAAATAGCACAGTAAATCTCTGGCTATCTCAAGAGCCTCAAGCTGCTCCAGGAACTCTAGATCTGGAATTCTCCCCCTTTCTCCTAGAAGTAAAGAAGTAGCTCCTGGGTTACAAATGAATACAGCCAAGAGGCTCAAAAGAATCAAAGATTTATAGGAAAGAGAGAATAGCGAGTTTGTTAGGAAAAAGGAAAGAAATCATTCAGAAGATCTTTAAAATGGCTACAGCTTTTTAAACAAATGGGAAGGAGCAAATAGATTGGGAAGGACAGATTGAAAATGGTTTCCATGGAGTTGAAATCTAAAAAAATGAGAAAAAATAGCACTTAGCTACCTTCAATGAGGTCAAGTAATCAGACATTGTAATAAGTGACAGTTGTGATGGTAGTATTGTCATTGACTTCCAGAAGGCAAAGAGAACTTAAGTTGTAGTGTTTGCTACCTTTGTGATCTTGGGCCTCAGTTTCATCATCTGTGAAGTGAATGGGGTGGGCTACATGACTGCTGAGGTCCATTTTAGCTCTATTAGGTCTATTTTCCTATGATTAAATGAGATATGGAGGTGAACCAGTCCCTATATTTGCCCAAATAAGGGGGTGGGGTGGGGGAGGGTTGAGTCTGGAAACCATCTTAATGTCTTGGCAAAATTCTGAACAGATTGTTGTAATAATAATTTGTGAGCATTTGGAAAGAAAAATAATTATAGTTGAGAAATGTCATGGATTCATCAAGAAAAGGTCATGCCACATTAACCTGATATCTTTTTTTGATAGCTTTACTAAATTAGGAGATCAGAGGATTTGTACACTTCAGGAATTCAACAAAGTATCTGACAAATTCTCCCCTGCTATCTTTTGGTAAGACAGAAATATGGGATAAACAACAGGACAATTAGGTACAATCAGAACTAGATGAAGAGCTGGATCATACATCCAATAGATCAATGTTAACTTAGGGGAAGATCCTTAATGTAGTAACCCAGGGACCTATCCTTGACCAGGTCCTATAATAAATGCTTTAAGTGATGGGATATCATACTTACTGAGTTTGTAAATAATAAGAAACTATGTAAGAAAGTTGTCATAAGACAACGGAATTTGTATCCTAAAAGATCTATGTAAACTATAAAATGGATGAATCTAATAAAATTAAAATCAAGAAATAAACTAAAACTTAAAAAAATCAAAATGGAGAATGCAATGACTGTTGTAAAAATAATCTGTGAAATAAAATGGAGTTCAATTTAACGATTATTCAGGAATGTAACACAGATCCAAAAAATCTAATGTGTTCTGAGACTGCATTAAGACATGTTTTAGTGTCCAGCAGAAAAAAGAGATAATAATTCTGCTTTACCAGGATCAGGTCAAAACACAACTGATATATTTTTTTTCAGTTCTGGATGTCACATTTTAGGAAAGATATAGAGAAGTTGAAGAACAATCATTATTGTGAAAGAGCTGGAAGGAGAACATGCTCTATGAGAATCCCTTAACAAAACTCGAGATATTCAGCCTGGAAAAGAAGAAAAGTTAGGGGCAGACATGACGGATGCCTAAATTTTGGGGAGTTACCATACGGAAGAGGGATTAGGGCTCATAAAACAAGCCAAGGGTGTAAAGAATTTATGTGCATGGATCAATGTGTAATATTTTTGTATGTATAACCTCTTCTCAGTGTGTCATTAATTATAGTCCTCAAATTATAATTTATCAACTTCATTGTTTCTTCCCTCTGCTCCCCACAAGAATTTATATCTTATAAAATATACTTAAAGCAAACATCATGTTTTTTTTTGTATCCTATCGCACCATCAAATCATCCAGGCCAGTCACTTTCCTACACAGTAGGTGCTTTAATAAATGTCTACTGATAATTACAATACAATTCGCTAAAATAAGCTATTGGTTTTGATTAGGTAAGTGGTTGTTTTTAATGCTGTACTAATACTCAAAGTAGTTTAGACAATTCTACTGATATCAGAATCCAGGGCTTTGTTAACCAATGAAATCTCCCTCAGTGACCAAAAATTATCTGTTCTGTGGCATGTTGGCTTGATTTGAAAATCCCTAAGTTTCCACAAAAATCAATCTACCTAATTTGAAGCAAAGAGGTAAAAGGGATATCATATGCTTTAACTGATTTAAAAAAAAGATACTGAACAATACAGAAATTTCAGAATGGGGCTTGCATTGTGGCTGAACTGCAAATTTTGATAACTGTCATTGTTAGTGTTTATTACCATAATATGATGATGATATTCCAGGTATTCATATGGATTCCTTTTCTAGGTTCCATGCATTAAATATGTAAATCAACATCTTAGGTATGACCATAAAGTAAAACTATTACATGGCATTTAGAGGCAACTTTAAATTCATATTTTGTACTCTTCAAATAGCTCAGATGAGATGTAAAATATTCCTTACACCTAGAAGGTGAAGGGTACCGAGTAAACTTTTTGACTATTAAAACTTGAATAAAATAAACACTGACTTAAACATCTTTGATTTTAAATGGAAAGAAAGATATCAAGAACATTTCAGTTTTGAGGGTTACAAGAGGACAAACTAACTAGCAGCCAACTGTTGTATCATGTGTTTCTGTTCTAAGTGAAAAGTTTTTTATTTTCTACCCAAACAAGAAAATAGACCATGGCAGCAGGTAGTCATTTAAAATATAACTTGGACATTCATGTATCCATCAATCAATAAGCCAATGTTTATTAAACATTGGGGCATTTGAGTGGCACAGTGAATAGAGCACCAGGAGTTCCACTCAGACCTCAGACGCTAGCTATGTGACTCTGGGCAAGTTATTTAACATTGTTTGCCTCAGTTTCCTCACGTGTAAAATGAGCTGGGGAAAAATGGCAAACTAGTCTAGTATTTTTGGCAAAAAAATCTCACAGGGTCACCGAGAGTCTAACCTGATTGAATCAGCTGAACAATAAATACATCTGTTATTGTGCTTGGCTCTGGAGAGTAAAAAGTCAAAGAATGAAGTAATATCTGGTCACCCGAAACTTTCAAAGAGGGTTAGGTGGCAACAAGAAGTGCATAAGTGTTCAGAATAAATATAAAAAGAATAAACGCAAAACAATATCATCTAGTAGAAGGCAGTTAGGAAGGACGGCTAGTAGAAAATGATGCCTGAATTATATCTTTGAAGGCTATTAATTGCCTACTCTTGGTTCTAAGCTAAAGGCTGAATTTGCCTTATGATAATAGAAGATTACTCATAGTTTCTGGAACAATGCTCCCACTATATTGTTCCTAATTTATGTACCTGTCATATTACACTCTTCTCTAGTATGTAAGTTTTTTGAGGGCAAGGCTGTGTCATCTTTATATTTCTAGTTTATAATAAATACTTATTGAATTGGATTGAATGTACTCTTTTAAGTCTAAAATGATGATTTGAATTCCTTTCTTTAAAAAATATCTGGGACTAAGAAATAAGTGGTCTGAACAAGGACTCCCCTCTCAAATAAAATTCCATTATATGAGGAATAGTATAGGGTGGGTGACTGACTATATTATTTATATTAATTTAATCCCCAACTTTCTTCCATAACATTATGAGAAAAAAAAGAGAAAAAATGCCACCATCACCAACAATAAATACTGGGCTTGGAATCACAAGACTTAGATTTGAATTCCAAATCTGCTACTTACTGCATGTGTGAGCTTGGGTAAATCAGACAACAAGCATTTATTAAGTATTTACTCTGTGCCAGGCATTTTGCTCAGCACAGGAAGGACTATGTTCTTTAATTTCTATGGGCTTCAGCTGCCATATCTATAAGATGAACAGTCTGAATTAAATCAGTGATTCTCCAACCAAAAAATCAGTAATCCACAATCCTCTGGAAGTCCTAAAGACTCTTTCAGGAATCCAAAAGGTCAAAAACTATTTTAAAATAACATTAAAATACTATTTGTGCAGTAAAATATTCCTCTTCTTTCCAATTACATTTCCATGAGGCCAGATTTTCCTCACGAGCACTGCCAAAACAACATAACACAGTAGTCTGAATGCAGAAGTAAATATGGGGATCCAGCTATCTTCTATTAACCCTAATATTAAAGAGATATGCAAAAATATAAAAAATATTGAGACTCTTCTGGTTCCTTTTTTGTTTAAAAATAGTTATTTTCATAAAGCATTTTCATGTTAGCATGTAATGAGTTGATATTTTCAAATTAATTAATATTTAAAATGTTTTATTTTTAATTTACCAATAGACATAATCCACATAAACAAAAAGCTCTCTGGATCCTCAATAATTTTAAGACTGTGAACTATTTCTCAATAAACTTTAAGTGTATAAATGGGTTTTAAGACGAGAAAGCTTGAAATTGTTGGATTAGATGATCTCTAGCATCTGGGTTTGAAACTGTTGTCCTCACATTTTACTGATTATCTGAGGCAAATTTTTAAATCTAGGCTGGATTCCTCTCCCAATCAGTGTTCCTCAATGGGAGTGCTGGAAATGGGGGAAGGTGCCTGGCAGTATGCTCAGAAAACACAAGTGCATTTTTATATTAGCCGAAGACAAATGCAATGAGAAAAGAGACTTACTGCCAAAAAAAATGAAAATCGTATTCTAGTACACTCAAAAGCCAAAAGTAAATAGTCCTTGGAGTACTCGGACCATTAGCATAGATATCAAGAGGTGATCATAATAATCTAACCCTTCTTCTTAATTAATATAGGTCATGGTTATCTAAGAATGAAAGATGATGAATATTTGATTAATTAGGGTTCAGTCTTGGGCCCTTTCTTTTCTCCTTCTATACTACTTCCCTTGGTGATCTCATCATCGCCTGTGGATTTAATTACCCTCTCTAGCCTGATTATTCTTATATCCACCTATCCTGTTCTAATTTCTCTGCTGATCTCCAATCTTGTATCTTTGTCTTCCAGACATCTCACACTGCATGTCCAGGACACATCTTAAATTTAATATGTCAAGAACAGAACTCATTATCTTTCCCTCTAAACCCTTCCCCATTTCTATTTTCCCTGTTACTGTAGGAGACAACACCATTCTCCCTTTCCTCATTCTTGAAACCTCGGTATAATTCTGGATCGCTCATTTTCTCTCACTCCTATCCCCCATCCATGTCCATATTCAAGATATAGTTCTCTCTGTAGAGAAGGAAAGAGAAGGATGCATATCCAAGAACTCTTTGAATTATCAAGTAAAGGAATCTTAATTCTTAAGACTAACAAAAAGGTTTAATGAAAATTATTTTCTGAAGTAATATAATATCTCTTCATAAAACATCTTTTTGGATGCCCTGAGATTTTTATTTCATACTGACTTCATGTAGCTTTAAGGGTGGGAAAACTTTAGCGATTCATTTTAAAATTAGTCTGCCACAATGCAAATAATCATTATGTTAACATATACTTGTAATCCCTCAATTAAAATTCCAGATACCGACTAAAGCAGGCCATAAAAAAATGACACTTTAACCCAGAATTCTAGTTTCTGTCATGAATCTCCGGAATACAAATGCACTAATTATTTTTGGGCAGAATATATGGCTACTTTGTGAGACCTATGCAGGACTTTTTATCTGGTCTTATTTTGAATGCAAACAGTACCCAATGACTCCTCACAGGTAGGAATGGTCACAGTGTATTTACAAACACATTTCAGTAGTATGATTATTACTATTTCAACACTTAAAGAAACTATGATTTCATCAATGCGAGTATTCATTCTATACTTGTAAAACATGGCTTTAAATAATTAATTTGGTCAATTGTTGTGACAGTAAAAATGGTATCCAACTTTGGATATTAATTTATCCAAATAAATCTATCAAGGTCCCCAAAGGCCACAGTTCATCAGGAGGTACACACTTAAAGCCTTTTCAGATTTCTGGGGTGAATTTCCCAAACTGTATAACCATCAAGAGATCAAGCTTATCATCACAGTATGAGACAGAGTAAAGGAAAACTTTAGTAAAGTTAAATATGTATTTTGAAAAAAATATTTTTATTATAAACTGATCCAAGAAACTTGAACACTTTAGTGTACCAAGAACAAAAAAGAGAGAACTAAGTAAGAGATGTGAACTTATCTCCTATGGTTTTTCCATGCATTCCCACTCATAAGTTTGGATGCCCAGAGGGTAAATGATTACTTCCATTAGGGTAAAGTTGTGATTTTGCTCACAAGCTCTTACCAGTGTGCTTCCTATTGATTATCTGATACTATCTCAATTAACTTTTAGTAAAATATTTTACTAAAAAAATATAGTAAGGACAACTTTTTCAGAATATGTCCATTCAAAAGTTTAGAGTACAACTCCCACAAGTACACGGAATCCAGGCAAACATGAGCTTATACAGGAAATTCTGATGAAGAGAAGCATATATGATGGGAAACTGTGGCCAAAGGATCAACTCACACACCTGGTTACTAGAAATTTTATCTTGAGTTCACAGCAAGTATTTCTCTTTCTCGTAAGGGGTTCTCACTGAGAGGCTAGGAAACTGTTAGATGGAAATTCCTTCTCAGGGAATTGGCTCAAACTCTAGAACTGGGAAACCATAATTCTCAACTCCTGAGTTTAGAGATTTCATTCATATTCATTCATTCATTCATTCATTCATTCATTCATTCATTCATTCATTNATTCATATTCATTCATTCATTCATTCATTCATTCATTCATTCATTCATTCATTCATTTCCATCCCACAGGCTTCCTCTACTCAAGCTCTCATACTGGATTCTTGGTTTATTCTTAGCCCCATTGGGCACAACTAATTCACTTTAACCAATCATAAATCTTATGTGGAATCATCTGCTAAAAATACCTATAATACTTTCAAATTAAGTACTTATTCATAGTCTAGTTTACTTTTGTTGGTGAACCGAATCAATCAAAATCTGGGCCCTCTTTGAATGATTTGGATAGGAGTGGGCTCCTACACCTACATGCATATTAAATTTCATGAGATAGTGAAAAATCATATTTTGTCTTCCTTTCTGAGCTTTTTATTTTCTTCTGTGTCTTTTAAATTTTTTATTGCTATTTTGTCTCCCAACCAACCTCTGTATTCTATCACTACTCAGTAACTCACTCCATTACATAAATGGACCTCTTTCCTAGTAACAGTAAGTATAGTCACACAGAACAACGCTTTAGTTGAAAATTAATTCCTCCTTGACACTTATAGTCCTTCACATCTATACCAAGAGGTGAGTGGCATGCTCCCCTAGTCACCTGAATCATAACAATTCAATATATTAATTAGAATTCTCTCATCTCTCCACATTGTTTTCATTTACATTATTATGATCATTCTGAAACATGTTCCTCTAATTCTGCTCATTTCACAATATAGTTTTTCAAGTCTTTCCAGGTTTCTCTGACTTCATCATATTCTCTTCTTATAGCAAATCAAATTCCATTAAAATGACATAGCAAAGTGATTACATGGTTACCCAGTTTTTGAGCAATTGCTCTGTTTCTAATTCTTTCCTTAATTCTAAGTACTACTATAAATATTTTTGTTCATATGAGGCTTTTCCCACTTTTTTAAACCTTTTTCAGGAAAATGCCTAAAGATAGATCAAAGGATGTGAGGAGTTTAGTAATTTTTGATGATAGATTCAAATTACTTTCCAGAATAGTTGGACCAACTAATTCATAGCTACAACAGTCTGCTAGAGTACCTGTCCTCTAAAAACATTTTGATAAATTGCTGTATTTTTCACTTTTGCCTCTCTGAGGACATAATTTCTTTAAAAATTCTTTTCACTTGAATTATTACTTATTTTGTGTTATCTATTTACATTGATGAAATGGTAGATTATTTCTTCATTTGAAAATTCCTTGTTCATCTCTTTTGGCCATTTATATTGTTGACTGGATTTTAGTCTCACTTATAAATATTAATTTCCCTCAGTACCCAAATGTTTCTAACTCCTCAATTTAGGAATACCCTCTAATGATGCAGATAGCAAACTATCCATGAAAGTCATCCAACTTGGCTCTTGTCCAAATTCCCTCAAAACATCACCTCGAGACAGGGGGAAAGGGGAAATCCACCCAGAGCTCATGCCTTCCTCAATCACTCCCAACATTGGAAGCCTCGTGCTCTCTCTATACACCTGTTATCCCCTTGTTCTCATCATATGCATTTACTTCCAAATATCCTTTACATTGTTCACTCTGCACTGGCTATTTGTCATAATAATCTTTAGATTTTTTTGAAAGCCATTATGTCACATATTTCACTGCCACAAAGAAAACTGGCAAGATGTTAATATTGAAAAAATGAGCCTTTGCTTTCATGGGAAGCTTGGGGTCAGTAAAGCAGCTTAAAATTTACTGAAAAGTCATCCCATCTGCTCTCTTCCTCCTGTTCAACTCAGAGCACTACTCTGTCACTCTGTATTATCTGTTGCAAAGATACACACTATTGGACAAGAAGTAGAGGGTCCCCATCCAAATGCACATGGGGGTCTCAATAATGTGCATTCTACATCCAGTTGGGCTCTGTCTTGTGGACAGACAGGTCAAAATTCTTTTCAATGACAGCTGATCTCTCTTAAGAAACTCTGCACTATTACAGGACTTGAGAAAATTAGCCCAATGCCACCTACAAACAGGAGCATGAGAATGATCTCATCATCCACAGGGATTCCCATGTTGGGCTGGATTTCTCACTCTATCTTCTCCATCACAGTGGTGAATAGTTTTGATGTGCAGGCATCTCTGTGTTTTATTATTCACTTATGCTTATTATCAGAATGTCTATGAATAGGATTGTTTCTTGTGTTAGATGTTCTTCTGTTATATTCTAGTAGTTAGATGGCACAGATAATTCTGCCACAGATAATATGTGACTCTGGGCAAGTCACTTAACTGCTTTCTGCCTTGTTTTCCTCAACTATAAAATGGGTAGAATAATAGAACCTAATGGTTGTCCTAGGGTTGTTGTTAGAATCAAATGAAGTAAAATCAATTTGCAAACTTTAAAGTATTGTAAGAATTGTTCACAATTGTATTGTCTCATAGGTGGAAGATTGGTAAGGGTGGGCAATGGGGGTCAAGTGACTTGCCCAGGGTCACACAGCTGGGAAGTGGCTGAGGCTGGGTTTGAACCTAGGACCTCCTGTCTCTAGGCCTGACTTTCACTCCACTGAGCTACCCAGCTGCCCAGCACAATTATTATATTTTAACAATTATTTCACAGAATTCAGAATTATCTATCTATCTATCTATCTATCTATCTATCTATCTATCTATCTATNCAGAATTATCTATCTATCTATCTATCTATCTATCTATCTATCTATCTATCTATCTATGAATGACACCTTACCATAATCTATCTGGTTGTATGAGTATGTAAAACATTTTGTTATATAAGAGGTTATAAGGGAGTATTTTTCCTAATGAATCAAATAGACAACCTCACGATTGTTTTGATTTTCACTGCCCTTTTTATTAGTCATTTGGAACCTTCTTCCACATAATGTTAATAGTTTGTAATTCTTTTGAGGGCTATTTGTTCTTAACCTTTTACCATTTAATGACTATGGAACTGATTTTAGGTTTTTAGAGGATATAGAACCTATTAATAAATAATATATCACATTACATAATTTATTATATTAGTATATGTTATACCCATATATGTTTATTGTTTATATATACTGGAGAGCAAACTTTTATGAGAGAAATTTGATACAAATATTTTCCCATTCTACTACTTTCCTTTTAATCCCATGTATATTAATGTTGATTGAATATGAGCTTGTCTGCTTCATCTAATAAAAATTACCTATTTTATCTTTTGTACTTGCCTCTATCCCTAGTTTGTTAAGAATAATTCTCCTACTCATATCTGTGGGAAGCATTTATTTTCAAACTTGTCTCGTATTTGTCTTTTGCTTAATATAATCTGTGCTTCGACCAAAACTGATCATTTGCTATTCTCAAGATAGATTCCCTGTCCTTTTCTCTTGTTACCTTTTCTTGGAAATCACCCTGAATCTTGCCATTGTTCTCTGTTTTTTAGTAGTTTATCTATAACATTCAAAGCTCAGCTTAAATGTCTTCTTACCTATCAAGTTTGCTCTGCTCTCCCTCTCACTACCTGAAAATAATTTCTATCTAATTTGATCTTGTAGGATTTCATGTGAATTTCTTTGAAGTATATTCCATATTTTACTTCATGCTATATTTCTAGACATTTCTCATCAAGATGGTAAGGTACTTGAATAAAAAGTTTTTTTATGTTTATAGCTCATTTGTCCTTTCTCCCATTCTAGCACAGGCAACACACAGTGTACATGAAAAGGAAGCAAGTGAGACATTTACTAATCACTTATTAAGTGCCAGACACTCTGCTATAAGTACTTGAGATACAAAGAAAGGAAAATATAAATCTCTGCTCTCAAGGATATCACAATCTAATAGGGAAGACAATATGCAAATAACTATCAACAAACAAGATATATGCGTGTGTGTGTGTGTGTGTGTGTGTGTGTGTGTACAGTGCAGAAAGAAAATAATCATAGAAGGAACTTATCAGCATTAAGAGGAGCTCAGAAAAGACTTTTTGCAGAAAGTGGGACTTGAGCTGAGATCTGAAGGAAGCCTGGGAAGCCAGGAAGCCAAGGTAGAGACAGAGCTTTCAAGAAATGAGAACCAGTGAAAATACTCAGAATCAGGAGATGTGGTATTTTGTGGGAGGAACAGAAAGCAAGCCTGTGCCACTGTATATGAGAACAAATAAAGTAAGATTATAATTGTAGCAGCTTAATAAAGAACTGTTTAATAAATGGCAGGAGTGACAATTTTTGTTAGTTTATCCCTAGCAGCACAGTGCATAGAACATCAGACCTGGTGTCAGGAAGACTTGTCTTCCTGAGTTAAAATCTGGCCTTGGCCACTAGCTGTATGGCCCTAAACAAGTCACTTAGCCTTGTTTGCTTCAGCTTTATCTATAAAATGAGATGGAGAAGGAAATGGAAAATCACTCCATTATCTTTGCCAAGATGACTCAAAAAGAGATCCCAGAAGAATCAAACACAATTGAAATCACAAGTGTGTCATATTCTATTCCAGTAACTTCCTGGCTGGGGCAATTAGGTAGCTCAGTGAACAAATCACAGGACATGAAGTCAGGAAGACTGATCTTCCTGAATTCAAATATGGCCTCAGATACTTTCTAGCTGTGTGACCCTTGGCAAGTCACTTCACTTTTTGCCTCAGTTTCCTCATCTGTAAAATGATTCAGAGAAGGCAATGGAAAACTACTCCAGGATCTTTGCCAAGAAAACCCCAAATGGGAATACTACTGTGTTGAAAGGAATAATGAACTGGAGGAATTTCATGCGAACTGGAACGACCTCCAGGAATTGATGCAGAGAGAAAGGAGAAGAACCAGGAGAATGTCATACACAGAGACAGATATACTGTGGTACAATCGAATGTAATGGACTTCTCTACTAGCAGCAGTGCAATCATCCAGGACATTTCTGAGTGACTTATGAGAAAGAAAACTATCCACATCCAGAGAAAGAACTGTGGGAGTAGAAACGCAGAAGAAAGACAACTGCTTGATCGCATGGTTTGATGGGGATATGATGGGGATGTTCGCTCTAAGTGATTACCCTAATGCAAATATTAATAATATGGAAATAGGTCTTGATCAATGACACATATGAAACCCAGTGCAATTATGGGAGGGGACTGTGAGAAGGAGAAGGGAAGAACATGAATCATGTAACCATGAAAAAATATTCTAAATTAATTAATTAAATAATTTTTTTTAAAAAAAAGGAAAACCCCAAACGGGGTCATGAAGTGTAGGACATTACTGAAAAATAATTAAACAACAAGAACAAATTAATCTGCTTATTTCCAGCCCTTCCCTCTCCAAACCTACCTTCTGCAATGCAGTTTCATTAGCCTTCCTAAAGTAGCTCCAAATGGCAACTAAATTGACTCCACATTATATTTGGCATTCAGGGCTTTTCAAAGTGTTTCCTGCAGCACTGAGAAGTGACTTATCCAGTATCCTACAGGTAGTATGTGATCATTGATACGGAACTTAAAACTGGGTCTTTGTGACTTTAAAAACAATTCTCAATCTATTCTAAAACCTGCCTTCTCCAGAACCCATATATTATCTCCAGAACTAATAATAATTACTTTATCTCAAATATCTGTATTCAGCTCTATATTAATCTGTAATAAGGAATGTCAGAAGAATAATAGTAACAAAGCTATACTTTGGAAACTTGATTCATGAAGGGTAGGCAAATCATCCAGCTTCCTCACTATTACATAATAATACTACTTTACAGATGTATAATCTCAAATTTTTCAAAGTCCTTTCATATTAATTATCTCATTTGACCTTCACTATATCCCCAGGAGATATACAGGGCAGGAATTATTCTTTCTCATTTGATGAATGATGAAATTGTGGCATAGACAAGTTAATAAATTTCCCCACCGTTAAAATAGTGACAGTCTGTACAAAAAATAAAATCTGCTTCCCAGAAAACTACTCTCCTAGATAATACTATCTCCCCTTGATTTTAACTTTGTCAAGGTCCCACTTTAAATAGACAGCATATCCTCTAATGCAAAGCACTAGCCCAAAACATAAACATTATTGGTATCTCAGGGTCTTTGCAAACTTGCATTTTCAGGTTTGAATCTTCTCTGGGACCAAAAGATAATAAAACTATTTTGGCTGAAAAGTTCTGGTCTGCAGACCAGAAAGCAAACAAGAGATAGTGGACAGTGTCAACAAAGGACTTATCACCTACTCTCCTGAATTCTTCCAGGATTAAAAATCGAAATGTATTGCAATTAATGGATAATGCTTATAAAAGAAAACTTCTAATCCAGACAGATTACTTCCACACATATATGGGAATTAATGTGCACAACAGGGTGGGTATATCTGTATATACATGTATTTAACATAGTTAATGCTAACTCATTATAAAAGTGAAGTGTTTCTCCCAGGAAAATTACAAAAACAAATGAAAAAAAAACTGTTGAATCAAGTTCATAGAAGCAATGAGAGCTAAGGAGAGGTGGGGAATCGGTAGAATCAGGGATCAGAGTCAGAAATCACTGAATAATAGCTTCAGTCTTGTAAGCTTCTTGAGAGCCATGATCATTTAGTGATCTTTGTTTGTACCATCAGGTTCATCCCCTCCCCACGACCCCATCACCCAGCATGAAGGCTTACTAGGAATATATGCTAAGGAAATACTTGTTGAAGAAAGGAGCAAGTAAAGGGACAAATCAATAAGAGTAAACACCAAGCATGACAAGTGCTGTTTCAAGACGTTCAAGGAGGAGAAAAGGCAAAGGCCATAAGGCCTCCTTGATTGAAACCACAGCAGCTTGGTGTTTCAGGACCCCAGTGGCAAGAAGTCATATGAGAATTGATGATTCCCCCTTTATCCCTCAGCTGCCCATGCTAATAAATAATGGGGATACAGAATGTCTTAGCAACCCCGTGACTTTGAGTTGCAAAGCCAGTGTTGATCTGCATTGATAAAAGAAAATCAGTCTTCCCCAGAAGCTCCTTACATCAATGAAATTACAAGTCTGGTTCAGGGAGTAGAAAAGTGAAAACATATGTGGTGTGAGTGTGTGTGTGTGTGTGTGTGTGTGTGTGTGTGTGTGTGTGTGTGTGTGTTTTCATGCACACTTTCTAAAAGGTTTGCCAGGTCTGTGTATATCTTGTCAGTTAAAGTTGAAAACAATTTTTTTCAGATAAAGAAACTTTATTAAAATCCACCAAGAATAAAAACAAAGCATGCTTCATGAAAGGCCAACACCAATGAGGCCCCTGGAGAGGGGTGTCTACCAAGACAAAGAGTAGACAAAAACTCTAATGGGACTCATGTTCCAGAGGCCACAGAAAAAGAGCCAAGAAATCTCCTCTACATGTGGGTCTCTCAGAGTTAAAGGACACAGGCAACTCTAAACTGGGGACTTCTTGTCCAAGAGGACTCAACTAACCACAGAGGCTTGCTTCACTTATGGACAAGAATGACAGATGGACCCAAGGTGGTCTAGATGATCAATGACAACCATGGTATTCTGAAGCAGAAAGTTCAGCCATCATATCAGCCAACATTCCAGTCTTCCTTCAGGATCAAGACTCTAGGAAGTCCAACCTGTAGTGATTTCAATTGGCAGATGAAAATCTCAAGTAGTTCAGACAAAGAGATTTTGGATCTGGGGAGCCTTTGATGGGGTTCAACTCAAATGAAATGAGAACAAAGAGAATGAAAGAAGAAAGAGGGAGAAAAGAAAGAAATGGAGGAGGAAGAAGATACGTATGGGAGATTCCTACTCAGGGGACACCTGACATTGTCTCTCCAGATAGTTTCCTGCCCATGGATGGACTTGTCACCTCTCCATCCCCAACCATCCTTGTCCATCCCCCTCCTTCCCAATGCCTTTGCAGCTCTATTATCAGCATCTCTTCAGGGAGCACAGAGACCAAAGCCAAGATGTCTACTGGCCCTGAGCACCACTGCCTCTGCTGGCCCCTGGTTTGGGGCCAAGACTTTCTTGAATGACAACAGGCCTGAGCCCTGGGTCAAGTGTTCCCAGGAAAGAAGAGAGCAAAATCCCATGCTAGCTAACCTCCCTAGGATTTTACAAATACTTTCTCCTAAATTCTAGGGAGTCTAATCATTTTCAAACTTTTGAAATGCCTCAAATCCCAAATCTCCTCACCTTCTTGGATGAAGCCTGCCCTGATCACTCAAGCTAAAAGTGCTTTCTCCTTCTCATGAATTCTTATAATTCTCTCAGGGCATTAATCATTTAGACCTTTGTCTTGGTGCCTGTCTCATCGCAGCATATGAAATTTAGTGATGTAAGGGATTGCTCAGCTAGTCCAACCCTGCTATGTTACAGGTAAGGAAACTGAGGTTCCATGGTTAAGTCATATGCCCTAGTGTTCACAAGCAGAAGAAATAGAAACAAATTTGTGTGTGTGTGTGTGTGTGTGTGTGTGTGTGTGTGTGTGTGTGTGTGTGTGTTTATTTAAATCCTTCCCTTGGAAATTAAAGATAAATAAGGGATGGTCAAAAGAGTTGGGAAACTTCAGTGGGAAATAAATAGACACAATAGTTGGGTCTCAAGATCAAGAGAAAGTCCTGGAAGGAATAAGGAGATTTGGGAGTCAGTAGTGAAGAGAGGATAATTTAATACATGTGAGCTGATAAAATGATTGAGAAGTTAAGGAGAGAGAGAGAGAGAGAGAGAGAGAGAGAGAGAGAGAGAGAGAGAGAGATNCATCGCAGCATATGAAATTTAGTGATGTAAGGGATTGCTCAGCTAGTCCAACCCTGCTATGTTACAGGTAAGGAAACTGAGGTTCCATTGTTAAGTCATATGCCCTAGTGTTCACAAGCAGAAGAAATAGAAACAAATTTGTGTGTGTGTGTGTGTGTGTGTGTGTGTGTGTGTGTGTGTGTTTATTTAAATCCTTCCCTTGGAAATTAAAGATAAATAAGGGATGGTCAAAAGAGTTGGGAAACTTCAGTGGGAAATAAATAGACACAATAGTTGGGTCTCAAGATCAAGAGAAAGTCCTGGAAGGAATAAGGAGATTTGGGAGTCAGTAGTGAAGAGAGGATAATTTAATACATGTGAGCTGATAAAATGATTGAGAAGTTAAGGAGAGAGAGAGAGAGAGAGAGAGAGAGAGAGAGAGAGAGAGAGAGAGAGAGAGAGAGAGATCCAGGATAGAGCCTGAGGGAATATTGTTGATTATAGGTTTGCTTATTTCTGTTTTTAAAGGACAACCCTGTAAAATTCTAAAAACTAAGTAGCAAGTAATATCATTCCCTTTCAGCTCATTTACATTTTAAATAAGAGTCAAAATCTGTTCATTTTCTAAGTAATGTTACTTGTTTTCTTTGGTTAATGCATGCAACATAAAATATACCACTCTTTCTTTATTATAGCATGAAGACTGTTTATGTGGCACCAATAGCATGTCATTTATCTCAATTCTCTGCCAGAGTTTAGTGAGAATGCACCAAACATTAATAGGGTACATTTTCATAATGCTGTTTAGTGGTTCACCAAAGCATGTTCCATTAAAGCAAAAATATAAATCTCACACAAGAAAATCAGTATATGTCCTCCCAAGACTTGATCTCTACATTAGATTGGCAATAAGTTTCAATATGAAGAACAATGCAGTCTTAAGCCACATCATTAAAGCATTACTTCTATAGACAAGTGTACCCATGGTGGGGAGGGGATATATTTGTATTTTTCTGATCTTTCTAGTAGAGATGAGAAATGATGAGCAATATCTTTTAAGAAAAAGCTAAAGAAAGAAAAAAAAAGAAATCCCAAAGAATGTAGAAAAAAAAGAACACAGGAAGGGGGAAGAATTACAGATTAGAAGGAAAAGTAGGGGAAGATAAAAAAAATATCAATGAAAATAAAACAAAATTTTAGTGAGAAAGAAAAGTAGTTCTAAATGTAGATGTGGAATGTATTTGCAGATAGATATATGCCAAGAGAGGAAAAGTCAGAAAGAAAAACATACTTTTAAATGATATTGCTCCCCAAATATTCATCATAGCTGATCTAAATCTCATTCATTGGTAAAAGCACTTGTGTTCACACTGACAGGTTAACCCTCTCACACTGACAAAATAACTGAGATTTCGGGTCCAAGAGAATAAAATCTAAATGCATTTTATAACCAGCTTCTTTTCTAGGCAAATCATAAGAGTATTTCCTGAGCAACCAGATGAAAGATAACAGCAAAAGCAAGTTTGACAGTATAAGATGAAAAGACTTTTAACTTGCTGGTCTGCAGCAGCATGGAGATTTCATTTTTGAATAATAGCTTATAGGTTAGGTCAAAACCCTCCCTGAGGAGAGAGAGCGATGCCATGAGGTAGGACAGCTTAAATCCAGCCACTTAATTTGCCCTCTATGAAGGTACCAAGCGACCAAGGTCTCCTGGAAACACAAAGAGGAGTTCCATAGTACTATGTTAGTTACCATGCAGGAAGGAGACTGGCATTTTTGGAGATTCACCACCTGCTTCTGAGACTCCCGAAGAGAGCTGTTAATAGGGGAGAGAGCTTCCTGCTACCACTTAGCACAGCTTCTAGAAATGGACAGAAATGACTAATTGGAGAGGCATTATTTCAAAGGGTCTCATAAGAGATTAAGCCATTTCCTTTTCCCCAGGATTTCATGAAGTGGCAACCCTCTTTTCTGGCAAAGAAAAACCTGCATATGTAGGATGTTTCTGATGATTTGTTACTGCAAGCCAAGTACTTTAATTTGGCATATCTGACCTAAAAAAGCTCAGATAATAAAGTGACTATTGGAAGCAACGAGGTGTCAGGAATTAGAATTTTACTCAACTGCCAAGCCAACAGGGTCCCACCCAGGCACTCCTCCATGTACCATAGGGGTATGGACACATGAAAATACTTTGCAACTCTAAAGTACTATGTAAGTATAAAATCAGCATTTTCACCACCATCATATATGGTTCATCAGACACATCCGTAGTGAATTTAAAATTTGTAGCAAAAAAGGCATTAACTTCCAAGTCAGGTTGAGAGGACGAATTTATCCTCCCTCCATCACTGTCATTCTAAACCTCCACCATGTAACCAAAGGTCAGAAGGGACATCTAGTTCTTGCACAAAAGACTATGTCCTAGAATTTAAATTATAAATCTGCCTGTTTCAGTCAGTTAAAAGTTTTTCCCCAAATAAAAGAGTTGGCCCAAATAAAAAGAAAACCAATTTAGTTCTGGAAAGGGGGTCAGACAGATAGATGTCTGTAAGAAACTTTCTAATGCAGTGTTTCCCAGTAACCATGAGTTAAAGATATATTCAATGCATCATCTACTCTATTCATTTTTGATGAAATATTTTCATTCTTAAATTCAGACACAGAAGTGGCCTTTGTCAGTGCAATTGACTGATGATTTATTCTGAGACTAAACAAAGCACAACATTTAAGACCAGAAGAGTGGTTTGAGAGAAATTCTGTATTCATATGACTGATATTATGCCTTCCCTTGGATCCATGGCTAAAATAAGACTTCAGAGGGATCATATGATGCCAGAAAATCACCAGCATGTTTTCTGCCTTGTTCCTAACTATTCTACAAAGCAAAGTTGTATCTGTCTCTTTGGTGCATGAAATTTACCACAATATATCTATGATCTTCTCTACCTGTCTGATGTCTTTTTCTTATTCTCCTTTCTTGGATCATTATCCATCTTCTGTCACTTTGGTATGGGTGCCCTACAGAAGTCTATTTGGGGATATCTTTTATCATCTGTCTTGTTAAGCTTATTGGTTACTGTGGATTCAACTATGAATTCTATACAGAGGACTTTCAAATCTACATAGTCAGTTCTAACATCTCTCCTAAACTCATCCCTCACCACAGGCAGCCTATTGGACATCTCCAAGTATGTAGCTATCTCAGTTAATATGCTCCAACGTGGAAACACATTATCATTCTCCTTAAACAAATCCCTCATTCAAACATCCTTATTTCTCCTGAATGCAACACTATCCTCCTCCTAGCCATCCAGATCCATAATGAAAGTATGGCCATCTCTTTCCTTTTATCCCCTATGTTAGATCATTTGCCAAGTCTTGCCAATTCTTCGGATATAGTATTTCTTGCATCTCTTCCTCTTCTATCTGCTCACACAACCACTATCTCCAGCCCAAGCCCACATAACTTCTCACCTACACTGCTATAAAAATTTTAGTAACTATGCCTTCATCTCTTTATTCCCAAAAAAGAGTACTTAGCATAATGCCTAGTATATAGTATATCCTATATAAACATTTATTCCTTTCTCCCTACTCTTTCCTCTCCAATCCACCCTCCACACATCTGCCAAAATAAGCTTCCTAAAGCCAAGAGCTGTCTATATTATTCTCTTGCTCAAAAACCAGTTTCCTCATTTGTAAAATATGGATAATAATAGCTCCTATCTCCTAGGGTTGTTGTGAGGGTCAAGTGAGACAATAATTGTGAAGCACTTAACACATATGATTGGCACAGAGTAAGTGCTAAATAAATGTTAACTATTATTTTTATTATTAATTGTTGTTTGCACAAACACACTCCGTGCTAATCTCCCAACTCCAATTCCACCTAGTAAAAAATATTGTATTTGGATGGCATTTAAAGCCCTCAACAATTTGAATCCTACTTAACTTTCCAAATTTGTTACATAATACTATTATATCCCTGCTCATGGGATTTGGAACCAGGAATATGCCTTTGTTCTCCAAACGCTCCTGCAGAACAAATAGCTGAGGGACAGAATTGCTTTTGTTGTTTTTGGTTTTTGGTTTTGTTATTGTATCCCCAACTTTCACCATAGCTCTTCGTAATGGTTGGAGCTTAATAGATGTTTGCTGATCTGAACTAAATCTGAGTAGAGGTGTACCCCACCTTATGCAATACATAAGTTATGCGAAGGTTTTATAATGAGTGTCCAGGGCTCAGGGGTTGGCCCTGGCACTTTTCTCCCAGGCCAGTAAAACAATGCATGCTTTCTTAGAGCAGAGCATATCCAGTGTGCTGTAATATTTGGCTAGTTTGCTTTGGCTCCGTTAATCTTCCCATATGTGGTCTGAGGACACTCTTCCCTTGATGAGGGAGCCATCTTAGTTTAGTTAATCATCATTTGTCCAGAAGCAATATCATACTTTGGAACGGGACAAAATAACATTATCACATGAACTCCTCATCATTTGTGATTACATCCTGTGACTATATCAATAGGGGGACATACTTCTGCTGGGAAGCAGTTGTTCAGTGATTTTCAGTCATGTCCAACTCTTTTGACTGCATTTGGGATTTTCTTGGCAAAGATACAGGTATCATTTTCCACTCACTTCTCCACTTCATTTTACAGATGAGAAAATGGAGACACACACAGGGTTAAGTGACTTGCTCACAGTCACCCAGCTAGAATGTGTCTGAGGCCAGATTTGAACTCAAAAAGAAGAGTCTTCCTGAATCCAGGTCCATGGTCTATCCAACTAGATGCCCCAAATAGGAAGCTACTGGAATCAAAAATGGAGAGCTAACTTTAGAAAACTTTAGGAAAATCCATAGTTTAATACTAACTTCTGACATACATTGGCTATTTAATTGGGGACAAATTTCTTAACCTCCCAGTGTTCCAGACAACTCTTAAAGTCTTTAAGTGCACAGAAGGCATCAATCTCTACTGGCAAAAGTTCTTCACTGAAAACTCTGTTACACTAATAAAATATGAAGTCACAGGTCACACAAAACCTTGCTAACCAGGTGACAAGTTCAGTTGTTTCTCTCTGCTAAAGAAATATAAATCCTATTGCTGCTCTCTCAATTTCAGTACCCTGGGAGAAAAATCCTTTAGATCCTTTTCTCTACCTACTTACTGTTCTGCACATAACCAAAAACTGGTTTTGTTATTTAATTTTTCACAACTAAGATGTATTTTCATAACTAGAATTCAAATTCTAATAATAGAAACCGTGATTTTATAATTCTGTACTCTGTACATTCCTAGAACAGGACTAGGCACACCGTAGGAATTTAGTAAGTGTAGTGGATTAAAAAAGAGAATAATAAACTAATGCATGAATGAATATGAGATATAAGCTCAAAGACAACCTGTAGGATTCCAATGGAAGACTTGGCCTAACCTGCTTCTTAAAACCTTTGTTAGCATGAAAACCTAATGTACACAGCAAGGCTTCAAAACCAACAGCTAACCCTTTAAGACAGCCTGCAGAGTCTTCTGTTTTTCTGGAAGTTGGTTGGACTATTGTTTGTTTTGTTTCAATGGAAGAGTTTGTTTTGGGGGAGCTAGAAAGAAAGATAAACCTTATGGGAAAGTGGGAAATATGGCATGGTGGAAATGTTTATCTTGAGCTGGGAGATAAGCCTTAATTGAATGAAACAATTTCCTAACCCCACAGATAATCCATAATTTGGACAGATCTCAATGAGCATAATTTGTCCATGAGGAATGCGGAGGTAATGCCATCATTTCTGCTATAAATCAGGCCAACCGTAGCTTTGTAAGATATATTGTCCAAAAGTAACAAAGAGATAAACAACACTGTGTGTTGAAAGATTTGGGATCCTTATCTCTGTCTTAGTCCAACCCCAAATTGGCAAATTTAAACTCCTTCTTAATTTATCTGGCACCTCAAGGCCCTAGCTGCTCTGGATTACATTTCACACCCCATCAATGCAACATGTAGGCACAGTTAGTTTCACTCCACAAATAATTATGTCTTCTTTCTGTATTATATTTCTATATATATAAAATATTTATTCATATATATGATATATAACATAATTTCTGTATTATATTTTAATTTTAATTTTTCATATTTAGTATTGGCACATAGGTGGTACAAGTAGATAGAATTCTGGCCTGGAGACAGGAAGACCTGAATTCAAATCTAATCTGAGATACATCCTAGTTATGTGATCCCAGAAAAGTGACAGCCTCTGTCTGCCTCAGTTTCCTCAATTGTAAAATGGGAACAAAAGTAACATCTACCTCACAGGGTTGCTGTGAGGATAAAAGGAAATAACATTTTTTAGTGCTTAGCACAGTGTCTAGTACACAATTGTTGTTCAGTCACTTTTTCAGTCGTGTCTGACTTTCCGTGAAAAAGCTAGTAAGGGGTTATCTTGGCAAAGATATCATACTGGCTTGCCATTTCCTTCTCCAGTTCATTTTATAAATAAGGAAACTGATGTAAACAGGGCAAAGGGACTTGCCCAGGGTCACACATCTAGGATGTGAAGCCAGATTTGAACTCATAAAAATGACTGCAAGCCATGCATTCTATTCACTTCATCTTCTAGCTGCCCTTACTTGGCACACAGTAGGAGCTTAATTGATGCTTTTCCCATTCCCTTCTGGTTTCTCATTCCTAAGCAGGCACTGTTTGGATGAGCACAGCTGTAAAACTTTCCAGGCACCTATTTTCAACATTGCGTGGTAAGTTTGGTTCATGTGGATTTTTAATTCCAGAATGATTACACAGCTTTGTAGTGCTGCTTTGTAAAGTTTTATTTTCACTTCTAACTACTACAAATCAATCACCTTCCCTTTGTGCTCAACAGCCTCAGGAAAGAGGAAGAGTCCACCTTCTTGAAAAGAGCAGCAAAAGATTCCTGGAGCAGGGCATGTCCCTCATGTATTAAATCCAGGGAGCTTAAGATCTAAAGGGCTCATTCCTCGCTAAGTAGCAATCAGTCATCTTGGGTTCAGGCAAGATTTAACAAGAATGCCTGTAGGGTTCTAGAGTAGAAAGTGAAGAAGGAAGCTTATAATAAATATTCTCCTGCATAAACAGGGAGGAGGGGCAGAAAGGACCATCACAGATATATTAGAGCCTAACTATATATATTTAATACAACTTAATAATCACCTAAGAGAATTTCTGATCATCATAATCAATTAACAATTTGAATTTTCAAAATGAGGGATAAAAGAGAAACTCCCAGAACAAACCAATAACCTGGGTTAAGGAGAACTGGTACAACAACAATGTCATTTGGAACATGGTTCGGTGGCAGAGTAAACTTTTAACTTATCCAGAATGATTAAGCAATGGCATGGCGTGATTAAATGGATGTTCTGGTTATATGACCTTTACAGAATATAACATGAATCGATTATCTAAGGTCATAGAGAACAAGGAATATGTCTTCT
The DNA here is from genome assembly GCF_016433145.1 of Gracilinanus agilis. NCBI lineage: Eukaryota > Metazoa > Chordata > Mammalia > Didelphimorphia > Didelphidae > Gracilinanus > Gracilinanus agilis. The sequence goes on along the minus strand of NC_058130.1, from coordinate 553,635,634 downwards.
TTATCTTGATGACTCCACACTCTCCATCACAGCACCCTGAGAGAAGCGTCATATGATAGAAAGAGTGCTGGGTTTGGAGTCAAATCTCAAAAGATAATGGGGAGGCAGTGTAGTAGAGCAGATTGGGCACTGGCTTCAAGTCCTGACTTGGATGATTATGGCTTCCGTGGCCTTGGACTCTTGAATAGGAAAAAGGAGGATGAAGCTTATAATAAATATTCTTTTGCATAAAAAGCTGCTGCAAGAGGAAAGGAGGCAATTCCAGACATGTAGTATAATATAAGAGAATTTATGGCCAAGTCATAATAAGTTAATGCATACAGGCATACCTTGTTTTATTGCATTTAGCAGATAATGCTTTTATTTTTTATTTTACAAATTGAAGGTTTATGGCAACCCTATGTTGGGCAATCCTATGAGCGCCATTTTTCCAATAGAATGTGTTTACATTGTTTCTCCGTGCCACATTTTGGTCATTCTCACTTCAAACGTTTTCATTATTATATCTATTATGGTGATCAGTGATCTCTGATTTATTATTGTAAATATTTTGGGGTGCCAAAATTGCCTATATAAGATGGTAAATAAAAGACTATAATGTGGGTTCTGACTATTTCTCCTCCCACTGTTCCCCATCTCTCTCTCTCTTCTCAGGTCTCCCTATTCCCTGGGACATAATATTGAAATCAGGCCAGTTAACAACCCTACAATGGCCTCCAAGTGCTCAAGTGCAACGAAGTCAATTAATGTAACAAACTTCATTATTGTCTTATTTTAAGAAATTGCCAGTCACCCCCAACCTCCAGCAACCACCATCTTGTTCAGGCAGCAGCTACCAACACTAAGGCAAGACCCTCCACCCTGGAAGAAGATTACAAGTTACTGAAGGTTCAAATGATGGTTAGAATTTTTAGCAATAAAGTATTTTTCAATTAAGATATATACATTAGAGGGGGCAGCTGGGTAGCTCAGTGGAGTGAGAGTCAGGCCTAGAGACAGGAGGTCCTAGGTTCAAATCTGGCCTCAGACACTTCCCAGCTGTGTGACCCTGGGCAAGTCACTTGACCCCCATGGCCCACCCTTACCAATCTTCCACCTATGAGACAATACACCAAAGTACAAGGGTTTAAAAAAACAAAACAAACAAACAAACAAGATATATACATTAGAGAGGGCAGCTGGGTAGCTCAGTGGATTGAGAGTCAGGCCTAGAGACAGAAGGTCCTAGGTTCAAATCTGGCCTCAGACACTTCCCAGCTGTGTGACCCTGGGCAAGTCACTTGACCCCCATTGCCCACCCTTACTACTCTTCCACCAAGGAGCTAATACACAGAAGTTAAGGGTTTAAAAAAAGATACATACATTAGGGTTTTTGGTGGACATAATACTATTGCATACTTAATGAAGTACCATATAATATAACCCCAACTTTTTTATAAACATTTATTAATATTTATTTTTTAGAAAAGTTAATGTGGTTATGTAATTATGCTCTTACAACCCCAACTTTTATATGCACTGGGAACCCATAAAATTCATGTGACTTGCTTTATTGCAATATTCACTTTATTATAGTAGTCTGGAAACAAACCCACAATATCTCTAAGGTATGCCAGTAATAATAAATTAACCACTCTAAACTTCAACTTCTTTATCTGTAAAATGAGCAGGTTGCACTACATGGCCCTGAGGTCCCTGCTATCCATGATCCTATGAGCAGAGGCAGCTAGATAGCAGAGGGGATAGAAGGCTGATTCTAAAGTCAGGAAGACCTCAGTTCATATCTAGCCTTGGATACTCACTAGCTATGTGACCCTGGGCAAATCACTTAACCTCTGTTCATCTTAGTTTCCTCAACTGTAATAGAGTTATAATGAAGATCAAATGATATAATATTTGTAAAACATTTAGTATAATGCCTAGAAAATACTTAATAAGTACTTAATAAATGCTTATTCCTTTTTATTATTCTTCTTCTCCTGAGGTTCTTAGATCAGGATTTATGAAATTGTTTTGTTTTTATATGTCAATATAACCAATTTCCTTCAAAACTTCAAAATTCATTTTATATATTTTAAAACATTATTCTGAGAAAGGGACCATAGGTTCAAATAAGGTGAAGAACTTCTGATGGACAGCTTGAAGGTCATCTATTTTCAAAGATCTAATTCATTATGCAGGTGAGAAAATTGAGTCCCAGCAAAACTAAATTACTTTGCCTAAAGTCAAATAATAATGCAAAGATTGGCTAAGACAGCATGTGAACTCAGGCCTTCTTGACTCCAAACTAACACTCTTTCCAGTGAACTGTGCTGCCTGAAGTCTGGATACATGGTAGTTGTGACAGCATAGAAAAGTCACTTAAACTCTTACAGAGACAGCTTGGCATAGCATCTGGTGCCAGTAACGTTAGGTTGAAATCCTGCCTCTTGACACTTCTCTGTGGCTCAGGCAACCACAGTTGATTTGCAAAAAACGATGACTCTTTAGCAAGCACAAAGGCTCATTTACCAACTACTACTACTAATAAAAATGGTATTATTTCATCAGTATAATGTTTATGTCTTAGTTTACAATAATCCAGTAAGATAAGTGCTTATTGCTAAGCTAAGTCCAAAGGAATCATCATTTAATTGGATTGGTAATCCATCTATAGCAACTGATCTAAGAAGAGAGTTTTTGAATTGTTCTTCTTGCCCATTCATACCCCAACCACCTTCCCAACAAAATAACATTTTAATGATGAATATTTATTTTTCTATTTTTTTTGCCATACCCAGATATTGTGAAAGTGGAAATAAAGAGAACAAAAATTCAAGGAAGGAATGTATTTCCAAACTCAGATTTGCAAGTCTTCCCCAGAACTCAGGGCCACCTCCATATCACAATAAACAGAACTTTGCTGGAGTTAATTAAGTTGTATAAGCATTAGTGATAGGAATAGTCAGGCATAAAACTTGTAAATAAGAGCCTACTTTTTGTCAGACACTGAACTTAGAACTAGGAATATAAGGAAAGGCAAAAGTTAGTGCCTATCCTCAAAGACCTCACACTATAAGGAGAGGGGCTGGTTGGAGAACTCCTAAGATTGGAAACTCCCTATATCATTATGATCCTGAACATTTTCAATAGCTTATAGTTTTAAGCAAGTTCCCTAAAGCCCTGAAGGTTGAGTAATGTGCTCAGGATTGTGGAATGAATCATTATGTGACATAGATGGGAGTTGAGTCCACGTATTCCTAACTTTGAAGCAAACTTATTATCGTCTACTTGTTATCACATTGCCTCTCTTTAGAGACTTATGTTACAGATTAGGAAACTAAGCTTCAGAATGGTTATGACACTTGCTCAGAATCACAGAGCTCATTAATGGCAGGATTGTAGACTTTGGTTGAATCAAGGCTTAAAAGGCCAAGGCTGTTTTCCACTATAGTCACCGTACTTGCTCTCTATCCATAAAGCAAATGATAAAGCTTCCCAGACAAATAGCCATGTTACTTCTGCCTTCAATGCTTTCAAGGATGGGGAAAGCAAAGGCATGCTCTAATAAAGCAGTTCATTCAATTTTCAGATAGGGCATCGTTCTATTGATTTGAAATCTACATACCTATAAACTTTGATTCATTGATTCTAATTCTCTAAATCTAAGCATAGACATGGCTTATGTCAGCCATTCAAAACATTTAACCTCAATTGTTCCCTTATTTTTAGGCAAAGTACCTTAACCTACCACCATCTTTAACTGCTTTAATTCAATCAGTTCAACAAACCTATCTTAGGCATCAGAGATCATGGTACCGTTTGACCATCTTGTTCACTCACCTCTGGACATGTACCAACTCATCAACATCCCCAACAGTGTTAATTTCATTAAACTGATTTAAAATGAGCCCAAACATACTAGACTTCAATACGATGACTTGTCTCTAGTCTAATAGAAAGAATGAGAGGTAATGAAACATTAGATATAGAAAGGAGAAATCCATATAGTTCCATTAAAATACTAAAAGAAAAAACTCTCTAGTTGTAGATCAGTTCATGTTAAGTAGGCTTAGAAAACACTATGTTCAGTACATTTTACAAAGTTATGTACTTGAGAGGTAAAATCAGCAACCCTTTAAGTAACGCTTATAAAAAATTCCCCACAGAACAGTTTCACCAACTATCAAAAACATTCACTAAAAAGCAATAGGAAAATAATTTAGCCAAAAGAATCTGTTCATCTGAAGGAATTATGGCAAACGGAGAAAAATGCTTGATTTGGAGTCAATGGATCTGGGATTAAATATTAATGTTATTAGTATTTGTTATAATAGCCAAATTCTAAATATACTTTACCTGAGTGACCTTAGACAATTCCTCTAATCTCTCTAGGTCTCAGCTTCCTCATCTACAAAATGAAGAAGTTGGACTAGACCTTTAAGGTCCCTTCCATTTTCAAGTTATGATCTATGATCCTTTGCACTTTAAACACTTGCTATTGACCATATCACACAACTCAGGCTTGATGGATGGAAAGCAAATATTTCTTACATTCTATAGATGAGGAACTGTAATATTAATTTGAGGAAATTCATAGAATGTAGACAGACCTTAAATGTAATATCAAGTATATAAGCATGAATACATGTGCACATATAAATATGATTCATGAATGGCATTTTATGATTCAAAACATTTTCACTCACTTGATCTTCATGATAAATTTGGGAAGTATTTAAGGAAGACATAATCATCTCCATTTTATAGATGAGAAAACTAAGGCCCACAGAAGTAAGCTGCCCAAAGGCACCTAAGTTAGTGGCAAAACCAAGTCTCTGAAAAACCAGGCTTCCAAATTCTCGCCTAGATTTATTTGTATTATACTGTACTGTATCAGAAACACCCAGTATTATAAAACTTACAAATTGGAATACTACTACACTATGAGAAATGATGAGCAGATTATTGTTTTTTAAATCCTCACCTTTCATCTTAGAATCAATTCTGTGTATTGGTTCCAAGGGAGAAGAGCGATGAGATCTGTACAATGGGGGTTAAATGACTTGCCTGAGATCACACAGCTTGGAAGTGTCTGAGGCTAAATTTGAATATAGGACCTCTCATCTTTGGGCCTAGCTCTCAATTTACTGGGTCATATAACTGCACCCAAGCAGGTTAATTAGAAAAAAATCTTAGAAAAGATCTACATGAAATAATGAAGAGTGAAATGAATAGAACCAAGGGAACATTATATACAGCTCCAGAATTAATATTTGAAGAATAACTTGTGAATATTCATCTCCACAGAAAGAGCTGATAAATATAAACACAAAAGACATAATTATATGTACTTTTTGTTGTTGTTGTTGTTTTGTGATGACATCAATGGGTACAGGGAGGGGAGGAGGTGAGATACTTGGGAATTTTAATGTAACCACCAAACAAGTTAATTACTTTTTTAAAAAGAAAAGGGGAAAGTATCTATGTATATCATCTTACTTCCAAGCTAAGTTCAGAATATTCACAATGAATCCAGTCCACTGGGGGTGCAATAGAATGTCATTTGAAGGAAACTTGAAAATAACCCTAAATTGAATTCACAACTAAATAGCACTAATCAAAAACAGTGTTCAGTATTCAGTATCCATATTGCCCACATTTAGGGTTTAATTTCAGATCGGACTCACAGTTTTACTTAAGAATTGCTGAAAAAGACTCTTAATATTATATGTGCACAAAGGATAGACTTAAATCCTCAACTGAAACTACAGTTCTTTTGTTAGGTGGAAAGACTGTACATTATAAAAATAAATTATATATATATATATAAATAAATCTAGATTAGATGACTAAAAAAATTCAGGGTCATTCCTTACTCCCAAGATCAATCTAGAAATTCAGAAAATAGAACCACTGCTTAACAGAATCTCAGCTTTGACAAGTATCTCGAAGGCTATCCCATGAAACTTATACACAAAGAAAGTCTCCTCTACAACTTACCTGCTAAGTGATCATCTAGCCTTTGATCAATTCTTGCAATGGGGCGGGGGGAGAACTCAAACAACTGAAATTGCTCTTTCCAATATTACCCACCATCTCTCAATTGCCAAATCTGATGGTCTTCTCAGTCCTGGTGCTTCCTGACTTCTGTGTGGCATTTGAAATCACATACTACCCTCTTCTCCTGATGTCTTCTCTCTCAACTTCCATCTCCTTTGGTTCTCCTTCTCCTTGCCCAACCACTCCTTTATTTGGCTCATTATCTGGTCATATCCTCTAACTCATGAGTACAGACCAAATGTTCTAGCAGTCTCTTTTGATAATGTCACCAGTTGCCTTGGGTTTAACCCGTGTGTGTGTGTGTGTGTGTGTGTGTGTGTACGCTTTCAAACGTTATCTTTCTCTTGAGCTTGCATCACAAGAACATTCAAACTATTTGGTATATCTCAACTTCAACATATCCAAAACTAAAATCATTCTCTTTATACCCTCTTCCAAACATTCTCATTTCTTTTAAAGACACCATAGTCTCTCAGGGTTGTAAATGAGCATTATTCTAAACTATTCACTCTCTTCAAATCCTCATTTTCACTCTACAAATCCAATATATGGTCAAATTTTATTATTTCCAACATTTCTTCCTTTGGACCCCTTCCTTCTCCTCATATAATTGTGATTGTAGTTCAAATTCTCATCATTTTGTTTCCTATTTTTTTAAAATTTTGAATATTTTCCCATATTTACATGTTTCATGTTCTTTCCCTCTCCCCCAAACCCTCCCACTTCCCCGTAGCCAAAACACAATTCCACAGGGTTTTATGTGTATCATTGATTAAGACCTAATTCCATATTATTGATAATTGGACTAGAGTTATAATTTAGAGTTCACATCCCCAATAATATCCCCATCAGCCCAAGTGTTAAAGCAGTTGTTTTCCTTCTGTTTTTCTTTTTCCACAGTTCTTCCTCCGAATGTGGCTAGTTTCCTTTCTCATAAGTTGCTTAGCCTTGCTCTGGATCTTGTATTGCTGCTAGTAGATAAGTCTATTATGTTCGATTGTACCACAGTGTATCACTCTCTGTGTACAATGTTTTCCTGGATCTGCTCCTTTCACTCCGCATCAATTCCTGGAGGTCAGTCCAGTTCACATGGAATTCCTCCATTTCGTTATTCCTTTGAGCACATGAGTATTCCATCACTAACAGATACCACAATTTGTATAGCCATTCCCCAATTGAAGGACATTTACTCATTTTCCAATTTTTTTGCCACCACAAAGAGCGGGGCCATAAGTATTTTTGTACAAGTCTTTTTCCTTATTACCTCATTGGTGTATAAACCAAGGAGTGCTATGGTTAGATCAAAAGGCAAACAGTCTTTTAAAGCTCTTTGGGCGTAGTTCCAAATTGCCACCCAGAATGGTTGAATCTATTCATCACTCCACCAGGATGCATTAATGTCTAATTGGGGATTTTTAATTTGTTCTCTTTCTAATTTTTTGATTTGCATGCCCAGTTCATTGATCTTTGCCTTCCCTAATTTGTTAATATATGCACCCAAGGATATAAATTTACCCCTGCATACTGCTTTAGCTGCATCCCACAGATTTTGGTAGGATGCCTCATCATTGTCATTCTCTTCAAAGAAATTATTAATTTTTTTAATGATTTGTTCTTTAACTGATTTTGGAGAATCATATTATTTAATTTCCAATTAATTTTTGATTTGCTTGTCCATGTGCTCTTACTAATTATTATTTTTATTCTGTTATGATCTGAGAAGATTACATTTATTTCTGCTCTTTTGCATTTCTTTGCCATGTGTCTATGCCCTAGTACATGGTCAATCTTTGTGAATGTATCATGTGTAGCTGAAAAGGTGTATTCCTTTTTGTCCCTATTTACTATTCTCTTCATATCTATTAATTCTAATTTTTCTAGGATTTCATTCACTTCTCTTATCTCTTTCTTATTTATTTTTTGGTTTGGTTTATCTAGATCTGATAGAGTAAGATTTAGGTCTCTCACTAGTATTGTTTTACTATCTATTTCCTCCTTGAGCTCTGTCAGTTTCTTCTTTAGAAATTTGGATGCTATACCATTTGGTGCATACATGTTGAGTACTGTTATTTCCTCATTATCTATACTGCCTTTTATCAGGATGTAATTAACTTCTCTATCTCTTTTAATCAGATCTATTTTTACTTTGCCTTTGTCAGAAATCATGATTGCAACTCCTGCCTTCTTTTTCTCAGTTGAAACCCAATAGATTTTGCTCTAGTCTTTTATTTTTACTCTTTGGATGTCTACCTTCCTCACATGTGTTTTTGGTAGACAACATATGGTTGGATTTTGGTTTCTGATCCACTCTGCTATTTGCTTCTGTTTTATGGGCAAGATCATCCTATTCACATTCAGAGTTATAATTATCAACTGTGTATTCACTGTTGAAAACTATCCAACATCTCTAGATAATCTCATAAGGACAGTGTAGTTGATAAGAAAGTAACTGGATGCAGGAGACAATCTTGACTTTAACCCATAGCTGCTTCTTCGAAGTGCGATTGAGTCACAAGTTTATTATATACTATTTTCATACAAAGAACATAAAGAAGACAAAAAAAAACTTTACAGCTTATAGAGGTTACAAATTATACAAACAAAAACCCTTTGAGGCTTCAAAGTAGAGATAGAATGGGGTCCAAGGATGAATTCTAGGTGCCTGGATATCAGCAAGCCGATTCTGGGAATAGTAACTATATTCTATAGATATCATAAATGAATTGAGTCTGGTACTTTTTATTGGGAGGACTGTACCTGGTTGGATGAAGCCTTGTCTAGCTTGGCTGGCTAATTCTAGAGTTTCACCCTCTTAATTTTCTTGAAGAGAAATTATTAACTCTATAACTGCTGATTTGCTAAGAACTTAAAGCTTTCCAATGAGACTACAACATTTTTTCAATAAGAAAAGGTGTGGATCTGTTAAGGCGTCAAAAAAGGAGTCTCAGATATTTACCTATTTGAGACTGTTTCTCTTATTGGCCTCCCACAACTCGCCAACATTTTGATATCCTCTTCTAGTTCTGCCCCTTCTTCTTATGCTATTTCCTTTTAAGCCAGTGGTTTATTTTAAATTGGTCCCGCTTATCACTCCCTTAGTTTACTTCCTTTTCTACGCCCTCCTTTTTTTGTTCCCCTCTTATAATTTTTAATGCCTAATGAATTCCCTCCCCCCTCTACTCCCCTCCATTTTTGAACTCCCCACCCCACTGCCCCCACTTGGTTTATCCATTCTGACTTTCTCTGTAGGGTAAGATAGAATTCAATATCCCAATGGATATAGCTACCCTTCTCTCTCAGAATTAATTCCACTGAGAGTATGGGTTAAGTATTTCCTGTTAATGTTCTCTTCCTCTCCTTATAATAGTATTCATCCCCTCCCCTTCCCATGCCCTCTTTGTATGGTATAGATTATCCTATTTTTCTTATTACTTCAAGTTTCTCTTGGTTCTATCTTCTAACCCCTCCTTTTTTCCATATCATCTTAGACCATTTAGTACTCCAACCTCTCCCTATGAAGAATTCTTCCAATTACTATAATAGTGAATACAATTTTGAGAATTATACATAATATTTCTCCATATAGCAATACAAATAATTTGATCTTATTGAAGCCCTTAAAGAAGCAAATTTAAAAATAAGAGTTTTCTTTCTTTCCCCTTACTTTCTTATTTATGTTTTCATGTTTCTCTTGATTTTTGTGGTTGGATAACTTTCCATTTAGTTCTGGTCTCTTCTTTGTAAATAATTGGAAATCTATCTTGTTGAATGCCCATACTTTCCCCTGGAAGTATGTAGTCAGTTTTGATGGGTAGGTGACCCTTGGTTGTAGACCCACTTCTCTTGCCTTTCTGAATATCATATTCCAAGCCTTGGGGTCATTTAAAGTTAAGGCTGCCAGATCCTGTGTAATCCTGATTGGTGTTCCTTGATATCTGAATTGTCTCTTTCTGGCTTCTTGTAATATTTTTTCTTTAACTTGAGAACTCTTGAATTTGGCAATTATATTCCTGGGGGTTGGCTTTTGAGGGTTTAGTGTAGAGAGTGATCTATGGATCCTTTCAATGCCCTCTTGCTGAAGAATGTCAGGGCAATTTGCTTGGATAATTTCTTGTAGCATGGTGTCCATATTTCTATAAATTTCTGATTTTTCAGGAAGACCAATGATTCTTAAATTGTCTCTTCAAGACCTGTTTTCTTGATCTGTCATTCTCTCAGTGAAATATTTCATGTTTCCTTCTTTTTTGTCATTCTTTTGACTTTGCTTTATTAGTTCTTGCTGTCTTGCAAGATCGTTGGCTTCTACTTGCCTTATTCTGGTCTTTAGAGACTAGCTTTCTGCTATAATCTTTTGATTTTCCTTTTTCCATTTGGTCTATCTTGTTTTCCTGCTGTTTAATTTGGGTCTCCAATTTGTTCATCATTTCATTGGATTTGGGGGCATCTTTATCCAAGTGGGAATTTCTGTCTTTTAAAATGTTAATTTCCTTTTGAGCTAATTCCCACTTTTCTCGCCAAATCTCTTCCATCTTTCTCATGATCTCAGATTTGAACTCTTCAATATCTTGTGACCAATTTTAATATTTTGGGGAAGGTTTGGATGTGTTTCCTTGTTTGTCCTCCTCTGATGTCTGCTCTCTGGTCTAGAATTTTTTCTGTGTAAAAATTATTGAGTGTTAAGGCTTTTCTCTTGTTCTTTCTTTTGGTTACTTCTTGGGCATTGCTTGCTATTATTATGCTGGTTTTTCCTTCTCAGTCAGAAGTCTGGGTGAGGCAGGCAGGCTCTCTGTGTATAGAGGTGTGGAGCAGTTTTTGATTGAGTCATAGCACAGTGCCACCCCTCTTAGCTTTATCCTCATACCCAAGGTATGCTCTTTAGGGTCCTGGGGTCTCAAGTCTAGCTGTTCTCAGGGTTGAGCCTCTTGATGGTCCCCTTTCTTGCTCCTCTGCCTGAGGCTCCTTTATGAGTCTCAGCTCACTGCTTCCACAGTCTGTCATCCCTCCGCTCTAGGTCAAAGCCCAAGTCCACACTCAAGGTCCACACTCAAAGTCCATGTTCTTTAGCCTCTTGGGGTCATAAGTCTTGCTGCTCTCAGGAGAAAGCCCCTGGTGGTCTCAATTAGCTGCCAAGAACTTAGTGAATGCCTCACACTTAGTGTAACTCTTGTGCTCTAGCTCTGGCACTATAGGTGGGGTGTGGTTGAGGGGGGTTGATTAGTTCATGTTTTATTAAGAGCTATTTCACCCCCTTTTAGTGTGGAAATGCCCAAATCCCACATACCTTCAATGCTGTGCCCTATTGTGGGGTCCCTTCATTCATCTGGATTTGATTTTTGTGTCCTTTTGAGGTATCAAGTATTGGTCCATTAGGAGAATTAAGCACCCTGCTTCTACTCTGCAGTCATCTTAACCCGGAACCAAATCCTCATCTTAAAAAGCATATTTCAATAATTATTATAAGTACCATATAGCTCTTTCTCTGGGGGAAAATAAAACTGTTTAAGGCTCATTCAAGATCAAAATAATATAAGATCAGTCACAGCAAGGCAAAAAGAAAAAATGTGTTCTAAAATAAGCAGAAAAAAATCTCATGAATTGACAAACGCTGCAAAACAGACCAATTAAACATCAAAAATTAGCAAAGATCTTCATATTGGAATTGTTGTTATTAATCCCTCTATAAGTACAGGTGAGAGGAAGGAAGGAAAGAAGGGAGGGCTGCTAAGTATCAATGAAGGAAAACCATTTGTCATAAGCAAGACAGTACAGTACTAGAGTATTAAAGAATTTGATGAGGAAATGAATATTAGATTGCTAGAACACACTTTTTCATTCAAGGTTATGCAAAACTGTTGTCATAAGAAGTCTAAGTCAGCCTGTAAGATCTGGTAAGCTTCACAGGAATAAAAATACCTCAACCAAAATGTTTAAGGGTTTTAAAAAATTTCTAGTGGTCATGGAAGTCTTGTTCTATTAATGGAATCATAAACTTTTATAAAGATATTGATATACCAAGAAGCAATAGAATTATGGAAATTCACAAATGGAGATAAAACAACTTGCCACATATGACAAAAGATGAAGAAATGCTTACAAAAGACAAATAAATATGTGCAAATGGTCTGGAAATTCACATGATTTAAATCCCATTGAAAACCTATGGACTACACATAACCAAGACAAGTCTTGGATAAAATGAGCCATTCATCAAAGAAAAATTAAGTTTTGGGAGGATTGACCCTACCTGACATAGATGACTCCATGTCTGGCCACTGATTGACCTGCCTGTGTACCAGAAGGTTCCTATATACCCACTATTGAATTAATTAACTTCATTTGGACAAAGAAATTAAAATTCTCCTGGATTTTAATCAGTTTAGTAAACTTCATCTATGTGTATGCAAGCTGAGTAAATTCTCCTAATCATGATGCTCTAGTAGTGGTCAGTAAGGGAAGTTTCAGTCAATACTACTCACTATTTGGCCACCCTTGACATCCCCCTCCCACTCCATCCCTATGAATCTGCCCTTCAACAACAATAATAATTAAGAACACGAGAACAGAGACCAAGAGATCTGGCCTCTCAATCAGGATATGCATCGATAAATAGTTCATGTCCTATAACACACCTGAGTCACTGTTTATGCCCAGTAGAACTATGGGCCTGGGAATCATCACATTTGTATTCTTGTAAGAAATAAGCAGCCTGACTTCTGATTCTTAGAGTGCTGAAGTTCTTTCTCAGTATCTCACTCATGACCTCTTCCCAAACATCCAATGAGATAACATTGTTCATTAATGAGCAATTAAAGATAGGTGTCAAAATCTTATGAACTTGATGTCAACCCATAAAAAATGAGAGATTGCAGCAAAAGAATGAGATAGTGCATATTTCACATTTTCCCAGACATTGAAAAAAGCATAAGGTTTATTAAGTCAATAAACTTATTTGACTTTGTCCCAAGCAATTTATGGACCACTGTGGTGAATATAGGTTAGGGAGATTAGATAAAAAGAGGAAGAGAGGGGAAAAGGATACAGAAAGAAATGAATTTTCTCATAGTGGACACAGCCACTAATCAAAAAGTTCTCAGAAGACTGGGAAGAAGGACTGCCAAGAGACCTTGACTCTATACGCACCTATCAGGAGGCCTTTCAAGTAGAGAGAGATGTGAGTAGTTCCTTAGGTTTTGTCTCTCTTTCTTCAAGTGTCTTTAATGTAAATAAATCTCTGCCAAAGACCAGATTTCACAGGCAGTGTGAAAGAAAAACAGCCCTTAAAGTTGTTCTGCCCTCCAGAGAAAAAACTCATTTCATATACACATTTTCCCCTCTATCATGGGAGTATTTTTAGACTTTTTATCGACATTATAACTCAGGATCATATTATTTATGTGCTAAAACTATCATCTGCACATCCTTTTCTTCTCTCATGATAGAATACTGTCATCCCTTCCCATACTTCGGCAAGGAAAGTAATAAAAAGAAAATCCTCAACTGATTGGTAACGGGATTACTGTATTTTAGGGGATGAAAGGCTAAAAAAGCAACAGGGATGCAGCCAGCCCCTCACCAGTGCTTTTTAAGAAGTAGGTGCTCAATATGCAGACAAGGAATGAATAAATTAACAGGTACACATTAGGCAAAAGCTGTGGGCAGCTTTTGAGTTCCTGTATAGAGAGTAGTAAAGAGAGAAAAAACAAAAGAAAGAGAAAACGGAGGCTGGCCTTAAAGATGTTTATAGCATAGTATACCTCACCCTTTCCTTTCGACTGCTGCCAGCATAGTCTAATTCTTCCCATTCATTAGTGCCCTTCAGCAAAATACACACACAAGCATATGGAGCCACATAAAGCCAACTATGTGCAACTAATGGGGCGGCTGGTTGGGGCTGTGGATAGAGCATTGGATCATCTTTGTGGGTTCAAATCTGACCCCAGATCTACTAGCTGGGTTACCCTGGGCAAATCACTTGACCTTGTTTGCCTCAGTTTGTTCATCTGTCAAATGAGTTGGAAAAGGAAATAGCAAACTGCTCCACTATCTTTGCAAAAAACACTTCAAATGGGGTCACAAAGAGTTGGACATGACTGAAACAACTAAGCAACTGCATACAAATAACATTGCTTTGTTCTGTAGGGATGCAAACAAGCTGAAGAGACTTCCCTCCTTTGCTCCCTTTACAGGGTTTTCAATCTAAAAGCTATAAAGGAAGTTAAAGTTTTGCAAAGGGCTTTATTCATATATAGTCTCTTATTTGGTTTTTACCATAACCCTGTGAGGAAGATGATGAGAAAACTGAGATTGAGAGAAATGGTCATTTGTTCAGAGTCACCTGGTTATGAAATATCTAAAAGCAGAATTTCAAATCAGGTCTCTATGTCTCCAAATTTGTCACTAGCCACTGAGCCACCCAGTTGTGTGTTGTCATCTAAAGTAGAAAATAAAATAGACCCACGTAGAAAATACGCTATAATAAAATAAAATATGCCATAAGCATCAAATGAAAGTCATACACAATCAATAGTATAAGAGGAGTTTAAAAGAGAGCCTTAGCTAGTTATAAATTTAAAAGACAGAGATAACATCTGAGACTAACCTTTGGGTAAGGCTTTTAGAGATAAAGGAGGATGAAGAAAGAAAAGAGAGCATTTTAAGTATGAGAAGAAAATACCCATAACCATTGACACTGGAAAGTTCAAGTTGTAATCCAGAGATAATGAAGACTCCTGCTTACATGGGGTCAAAGACACATTAAAAAGAGTAGTAAGAAATAGGCTAAGAAAATAAAGACATGGGCCAGATTCTCAAGTTTTGAATGAGGGAGCCAGAACTTTGTTGGTTGATCACTAAAAGCTGTATTTCTTTGTTTTATAAACTTAACATTTAGAACACATATTCCTGAAAATAACCAAATTACATCACTGAAGGCTTGCAAGCCAGGGTGCCATGCTGAACTAGTGTTGCAGAAAACATAATTTTGATAGTAGTATGTCAGAGATACTGGTACAAGGTTATTGGGTTCTAAATTAGATTGGTGGAAGAGAAAAAGAATCATTTTGAAAAGAGTTCATGAAGCAAATAAAAGGCAGTATATGGTAAGTGATTGGATATGGGAGGACAAGGAAAAGAAAAAGATAATTGTAGGGTTTAAAATCAAGGTGATTGGGAAAGCCTTCGCATCAGTAAAGTAAGTTAGGAAGCCAGGAGGGTATTTAGCAAGAAGAAAATATGAGGTGATACCAAAGGAATTCCATTTTTTCTATTATTAATTTTTAAATTCTCCTCTAACTTGCTCTACATTGGCATATTCAAAAGATGCCTGGAGTATGATGGCTTGAGATAGGTGCATTCGAAAAAGGCTCTAGATTCCTGAATACAAAAATCATTCTGGCCTGAACTTCTGGACCCACTTGCATTCAGCCTGCAGTTCTGAGAAGGACTGAGTTTCCTGAGATAGTTATTGTGTCACCTTTCAAAGAACAGAATCATATAGGTCCCCTGGAGAAGCTGATGAGTAACTTTTAGTTTCGATTATTTTGTATGAAGAAGGAATGAAGGAAGGAAGGAAGAATGGATGGATAGATGGATGGATGGATGGATGGATGGATGGATGGATGGACCATATAATACATAAAGGGGACCTAGAAAGAAGAGTAGTGTCCAGAGGCAGTCTAGGATTGCATGGGAAGGGGATGAGATGGATGGTTGCAGTTCCAATGTCATGGTTTGGATATGGGTGGAAGTAACGATGGAGGCAAGGTCAGAATAATGCTCACATTTCAGAATCCATAGTCCTAAGAACAAGTTCTAGGATCTGGTGGGAAAGGGAAGGAAAGGCTGAGCAAAATGCAAATGGAATGACATCTAAATTTCCACAAATATGTTCAGTTGTAACTTTGTTACATGTAACTTTGCTTCTATTCTTTGAAATCCCAAACCAGATTAATTTAAGCATTATGGTAGAACATTCAAAGGGAGATTTCTATGAGCTAACCAGAAATGGAAGACTAGAGCTCAGTATAGAAGTGAGGATTGAAGATACAAAGCTATGCACTCAGGAGTTATCCATATAACTGTGTAGAAGAATTGGAGTAGGGAATATAGATGCTTCAGAGTATACTGTAATAAAGACAGACAGTGGTTTCAAGCATTTATGTCACTTTTAACACAAATAAGGCCAATTAGAGAAACAACCCGACTAATATATATTCTATTCACTCACTTTGAAACTGTGCTCTTAAGAAAGATCAGCCCCATTTAGAAATGTTAAAGCACAAATGACAGTATGCTGGGAGCGGGATGTCATTACATTTTCAATATATAAAGAACACAGAATTATCCTAAAGCACATCTGTATTTAAATGAAGATAATGTGACTGAAAAGAATTTATTGGAAGTGAGATTTAAATCTGCTGACAAAGAATGAAAGAGACAGAGACAGTTGCTTAAGGGAAAAAATGATCTGAAATAAAAGCAAAGTTTTATTTCATTTCATTTTTATATACCACTTAATTAAATGTTTCCATTTTCAAAGTCAAGCAAATTATATCAATTATGAAAGGAGTTGTGCTAGATTTCAATTATCACTTTGTTGGACAGATATAGGCATTTCAGAGCCTCCAAATTAGACAAATTAGGGATGCCAAGTCATGGTCAGCAATCTTAT
Organism: Gracilinanus agilis; assembly: GCF_016433145.1. Taxonomy (NCBI): domain Eukaryota; kingdom Metazoa; phylum Chordata; class Mammalia; order Didelphimorphia; family Didelphidae; genus Gracilinanus; species Gracilinanus agilis. The sequence continues at coordinate 553,618,923 of NC_058130.1, read as the reverse complement.
CATGGCAATTATATAATAGATTTGGGGTTTAAATTTGTATTAGAGAAGACAAAAAGAAATAATACTATGTGACAAGAAGCTTAAAGGTAGCACAGTATATATGAATTATTTTAGTTAGAATGTGAACATAAAACTTGGTACAAAGCTAAAAGTGGCTTTTGGAGAAACCTTAGTTTTCTGATTGCCTCTTATTCTCAAACATCGACCTGTGATGCATTAAATGTCAGGTGATACAACTGTAAAGAGTGGTATTTCATTCTTTCTCTGCCATCTCATCCTTCTGTTTCAAGTTAAGCTATGATAATTCAACAGCTCATTTGCTTCAATGTACAGTTAGCATAGTAATCATGAATTATTCTGTGGAAGTTAAAACAGAATGCTCAAATATGAATGAATGCTGCATTTTTTATAAAAACCACATGGAGGACCATTTCTCCTACAACAGATCTCAACCTGCAAATGGATTTCCAAAATTTTGTTAGTAATTCAGAATACATTTTCCCACACATATGGAAAAAGATTTTATACATACACATATATATCTACACATGCACATGCAGATATTGAGAGAAAGAGCAAGAGAGAGAAACAGAGAGAAAGAAAGAGAGAGATGCGTATGTGTGTGTGTGTGTATGTGTGTGTGTGTGTGTATAAATGGCACTTAGTTTTTGAAGGAAACTCACAAGAGATTACTTAGCTCCTAATGTAGTTGAACATTTGCAATGAAAATTAGATGAAAACAATACTGTTATATAATATTAGTATCTAAAATTGTTTTCCATGCACTGGCTCCAATATAATTTTCCTTTCTTGTCTTAAACTACTCTACTCTTCTTCACACATCCATCATTCTGTGAAATTGGAATGTTTGCTTTTCCATTAAACCACCCCAGATTTTTTCATGTCTGAACATTGGCTCAAAATTGGCCTTTCTCCACCTGGAATTACTTCCTCTTCCCTTCATTACCCTGCACACCCATAAGCACCATCATTTCTTTCACTGGACTTGGAGTCAAGAAGATCTGGGTTCCTCCTCTGTAATAAGAACCTCATACATGAAATCATTGTGAGGATCTAGTAAGATAATGTGTACAAAATACTCTTCAAAAATTAAAAGTGTTATAATAAATGTTAGCAGCTATTATTATTAACCATTTTATGATTTAGGCAAAATGCCATTTTCTTCCATGAACCTTTCCCTGACTTGCCTAATGTGATGTTATTTCTTCCTCCTATGAATTCCCATCTACTCTTGGTGTATTTTTCCATCTTCAATTGTCTAACTAAGCGTCATGTGAATATTTCTTATGTGCAGGAGGACTGACCAATACAATTCTCTTCAGTGCATCCCCTGTTACATTAACTATGAGTAGTTACAATGGGCTACAATCTTCACTGGAGAAGGGAAGGGAAGAACTACATTAAGATAATCATAGATCCAGTGACAAATGCTTACAAAATATTTGATCTATACAACACAGGTTCGTTATCATTGCTGAATTTGAATGAGACTAGGGCCATAGAAACAATCTATTTTGGTGTAACTCCAACATAGGTTGACATTATTTAGTCCATCCTATTTCTGCTGTTGCATTTACTTGTTCCCACAAGAGATTATTTCAGAGTAGGAAAGCGATTGTTCTTTCTAGTAGCATTGAAACAGGACCACTACCAAGGTATGAGTTAAGAGATGAGCAATAGAGTCCAATTCTCTGAATGGGGAAGGGAGACAGATTGAGCACCAACAGTTTTCAGCTGGGGAAAGCAAGAAAATGATGTAAATAAAGGCTGAGACCTAAGACTGGGGATCCAGATGTCAAAACACCAGGTGGAAATTCATTCACAAGAATCATTGTTTTCTTGTTTCATAAAATGGTTATTGTTATTGTTATTAAATTGAATTGTTTGAAAATTTGAAAAAATGTATACTGTCTATCCTATACATAGAATTAAATTACTGTGTGAAAAAAATAAAAGCTATTAGCTTCATGAAGGAAAAATATAGTCTTTTTAAAAAATAGAACAAAACATCTAATGAGATGAGGGAATATCAATCATAAAGAGTAACTGCTGAACTCAGATATAGCCCCATAATGCTATGAAAATTAAAGTTAACTGATTTTAAACCAAATTTACATAGTAAACAGATTAAAGGTATAGCATGCAACTTAGACTACAGTACAATTAGGTGTTTATAGTTCAGAATCAGTCTATTATTAATTATATTTATTAATATATACATAATATATAATATATACCTAATATTAATTAATACAAAGCCTTAGTCCAAGCATATGTCAAAAAGTAGAAAGATAAAATTAGGTGATAAAACCACACATGGCACACTTAGCTCACAGAGGGAAAAGAGGCAATATTTTCCTGTCAGCATAGGGGATGGATAGTGTTAAAGAAAAGTGGGATATAAACTCTGGTGCTGTCTATCTGGGCTGACAGACTCTATAATCTGAGCCTGCCAAGCTGGCTCAAGATCCTCAGGTGGTAGATGGATCTAGGCTAAATGAGAGATGAGGTTGCCTGGATTGATAACAAATGTGCTAATAATCCCCAGGATTTATGAAGTTCAGCTTAGCCAAGCCCAGACCTCTTTAACAGAGTGCCCAAGCCAAAGTGAGGTGAGGGGTTGTATGATGATCAACAACTCTTCTAGCTCCTTGGCTTGGGGTTGGGTTTGATGATGAAGGGTTGATTTGGGCTGGTATTTATTTGCTAAATGGATAACACTAATAATCTGACTGCAGTATGATAAGTCCCTTCCCTATAACTGTAGATGTCACTAGTCAGGAAAGAAGCACAAATCTTTAGCTGGATTAAACTTTAACAGGATTTATTGCTTATCTTAAGGGTTGGGAACAAGGAATCAGGATAGAGGTTTGAGGATGCTATACTATGGCTAAGTAAATTGAGATAATCTAAATCTATAAGTAATAGGTTGATATTATGCTGGAGATTCTTCTCCCTCACACAATCCCTGGTCTGACCCAGAAGGATAATGATGTTCTTAACAGCTTGATGTTATTCTCTCTCAGCCCTATTAGTATCAGGAGAAATGAACTTCCTATGGCACTCAGGTATGGATGCTGGATTTGCAGGTCTATGGCCTGCCCTCCTATACACCTACCACCTCCCAGAATTCCCTTCTCTGATTGAGACCCTAGGTGGTGCAGTCCAAGGGTATTTATAGAGGTGGTCCCAACTGTCACTTGGCCCTGGCTCACAACACCTGGATAAATTCTAAGTTCTTTAACCGATGATCCTGTCACTCAAGCTGTTTACCATCTTGTCCCAGAATTTCCTTATCACAATAGCTAAGAGCTTTAAAAAGTTGAACATATATCTAACTCACAATAAATTCAAAATACCATGAATATATAGTAAAAACTATTCATGAATTTGATTTTTTTAGATATTAAAAATCAGTTAGCCAATAAAAATTCTCTCAGAAACATTTTATTCAACGTTTTTAAGATCAAGGATTCTCTGCTTCTGGAAAAATCTGCAAGTCATCTTAGGGATGAAACACAATACTTAGGTCTATCTTATCCTGGAGGGAAATAAGTTCTTCTTGGTAATGTATACTTATAATGTAGTAAAGACTAAAATTGAAGAAGACATTCCAGGTAAGAGAAACTAAAGGCAGACTCAGGAAAGATTAGAAAAGCAGCAAAGATAAAAGCTCTATTAACAGTACACTAAATGGCATAGACTTAAAATGCATTTTAATGTAAAATTAAGATAATTAAGAAGACGGATACGGATACTGATATTAAGAAATATGACACTGTTAATTTATAATAGCTCTCATGGGCAAAATGGTGTATATTCAACACGACCAATATATGTCACTCAATCAGAAAAAGCCTATAGAAAGCATAAAGGCAATTAAAGATAGGTAGGTTCTAGACTATTATTTGTTTTAAGAATATCCATAGAATATCTCTGAAAAATCACATTTTCTGAGTAGAATCTATAATACAAAAGAATAAAAGAAGATAATAGAATATAGAATCATAAAATTTTTTGGAGCCAGACTAAACTTTGAAGATGTTTTAATACAGGGGGTACATTGTTTTATGTTGTTATTGTTACTCTTGATGTTCTTATTTAATTTAGTTAATGGCAAACTTTTTATGTTCAGATACTATGTCACCTGTACCAAATTTTGAGACAAATAGATATTGGTTATTTGACAAAATATGAATCATTATAATATAGAATCATAATTTTTTTTGGTTTGGGGATCCTTAGAGATTACCTACTCCAAATATTTTTTATTTATACACATGATGAAAATGAGATAGAAAAACACAGTACCAATTTATAATTTAAATTTAGAGGTGAAAGAGAATTTGGAAGTTATCTAGTCTGCTCATTTTGCAAAGGAGAAAACTGATGAGAGGTTACTAAGGTAATAAGTGCTAGAGCTGAATCAGAATGTCAAATAAGCATTTTTTTATTCTTCAATTATGTGCCAGTTGACTGGGGGTGTCAACAAAGGCAAAAGACATTCCCAGCTCTCAAGAATTTCAAAAGTCTTAGTGGGGAAGGCAACAAGAAAACAACTATGAACAAGTAGAATATATAAACATTAATTTGGAGATCAATATGGTTAAGATATTATTATTAAAAGGAATTTGTTAGGAGTTCTTGTAGAAAATGGGATTTTGGTTGGGTCTTGAAGAAAACTAGAGAAGCCAGGAGGCAACAATGAGGAATAAGAGTATTCCAGTACTGGAGAAGAGTCACTGAAAATGTCTGGAGTCTAGAGATGGAGTGTCTTATATGAGAAACAAAGAAGTCAGTGATACTGGATCAGAGAGTAAATGGAGTGATGTAAGCAGGTGAAGTAAGCTATAAGAAGACTAGAAAGGAAGGAGGGAAACTGGTTTAGATGGGCTTTGAACAACAACCACAATTTTATATTTGATTCTAGATGGGGCAGGCAGCTCTAAACAGGTCTAAACTAATTAGAGCAATTAAAATTAATCATCCTCGTTTGACTCAACAAATATAGGTAGTAAAAACTGAATTATATGTCTAAAAACACTCATTTTCAACTCCATAAAGGAAGATCCAGGATTAGAACCAAGGTCTTCTGGACTAGGAAACTTTCTAATTGACTATGTGAAACTGGATCAGTTACTTAAATTCTCTAGTTCTCTCTCAGTTTCCTCAGATGAAAACTGAAGGGGCTGGATAAGTTGATTTCTAGAATCCCTTCCACTTCTAACCTTCTGTCATTTTATGACACTATCAATTTAAGTGCATGAAGTCTTGTGAAGAAAGATGATAGGGGCAGCTGGGTAGCTCAGTGGATTGAGAGTCAGACCTAGAGACGGGAGGTCCTAGGTTCAAATCCGGCCTCAGACACTTCCCTTCCCAGCTGTGTGACCCTGGGCAAGTCACTTGACCCCCATTGCCCACCCTTACCACTCTTCCACCAAGGAGCCAATGCACAGAAGTTAAGGGTTTAAAATTTTTTTTAAAAATACCAAAAAAACCCAAAGAAATATGATATCTTAAAAAGAAGCAAAATTTTTTGATTAATTTTTTTATTTTTAGAAAAATTTTCCATGATCACATAATTCATGTTTTTACTTTACTCTTCACCCCCTCAAACTCCGCCCCCACCCATAGCTAACTTGCATTTCCACTGGTTTTAATATGTGTGGTCAGTCAAGACTATATTATTGATAGATATATTGATGTGGTCCTTTCGGGACTATATCACCAATCATGTCCTCATCAACCCAAGTGTTCAAGCGATTGTTTTTCTTCTGTGTTTCCTCTCCTGTAGTTCTTCCTCTGAATATGGGTAGTGTTCTTTTCCATAAATCCCTCAGAATTGTCTAGGATCATTGCATTGCTGCTAGTACAGACAATGACAATGATGAGACATCTTTTTTTTTTTTTAAACCCTTGTGCTTCAGTGTATTGTCTCAAAGGTGGAAGATTGGTAAGGGTGGGCAATGGGGGTCAAGTGACTTGCCCAGGGTCACACAGCTGGGAAGTGGCTGCGGCCGGGTTTGAACCTAGGACCTCCTGTCTCTAGGCCTGACTCTCACTCCACTGAGCTACCCAGCTGCCCCCTGAGACATCTTATCCAAACCTATGGGACGCAGCCAAAGCATTTCTAAGGGGAAAATTTATATCACTGAGTGCATACATTAACAAAATAGGGAGACAGAGGTTAATGAATTGGGCGTGCAACTTAAAAAACTAGAAAATGAAGAAATTAAAAATCCTCAGATGAAAACTAAATTAGAAATACTAAAAATCAAAGGAGGGATTAATAAAATTGAAAATAAAAGAATTATTGAATTAATAAATAAGACTAGAAGCTGGTATTTTGAAAAAACAGATAAAACAGACAAAATACTGGTCAATCTAATAAAAAAGGAAAGAAGAAAACCAAATTAATAGTATCAAAGATGAAAATGGAGACCTCACCTCTAATGAAGAGGAAATTAAGACAATCATTAAAAACTATTTTGCCCAATTATATGGCAATAAATTTAGCAATCTAGGTGATATGGATGAATATTTACAAAAATATAAATTGCCTAGGTTAACAGCAGAAGAAATAGAATGCTTAAGTAATCCAATATCAGAAAAAGAAGCATAATTTGAAACATATAGAATAATTGTTACAGAAGAGTTCTTTAAGTTTCCCCCCAGCTTTACTGATTCTCCAAACTATCACCTTGAAATACATCATCATGATCTAATAATAGTTTAAATTACCAAGTATCATGAAAACAACTTAAAAAAGAGACAGCATGTTGTGGTGGACAGAATGTTTTATGTGGAATTCAGGGAAACCTAGATTCAAATCATGTATCTAATTTAGCATGGCTGCATGATGATGGGAAGTCATTTAATCTATCTGCAATTGACTTTTCACTCTTCATGATACCATCTGAGGTTTTCTGGATAAGATACTAGAGTGGTTTGCCATTTCTCTTTCCAGCTCATTTTACAGATGAGGAAATTGAGGCAAACAGGGTAAGCAACTTGATCAGGGTCACAATGCTAATAAGTATATAATACCAGATTTAAATTTAGCCTTTCCTGACTGCAGGCTCTGCTCTCTATCCACTATATCACCTGGCTGCCCACATCAATACAATAAGTCTAAATAATGCCTATAGGACTTAGCCCTCCTGGGACTATTGTGATGAATGCAAATGGAATATTGCATGTAAAAATCTTGTCAATTATATGAAGTGCATTGTAAATGCCAGTTAAAATTATCATTATTATTACTATATCTATTCACAATTATTTCAAATGATATCATGTATTCATAGCTTCATGGAAAAAATTATTCCCTACATCTTAAATAGTTTTGAAAGCAGGTTGAGAAATAGAATTGCCTGAATATGAGGAGAATAAAATGTATAAACTAGATTTATGCTCAGGTGCATTTTAAAAGATGGATTATAGAAGTCCTGCATACTAGATGCCAGATGCTCGTCAAGGAAAAAAAGACAAAGAGAAGCAAGGGGACAAGATAAAGGAGAATGTGGGAAGACACAGATTATGGGACTACAGAGTAGTAACAATACTGATCATTTAAAACAAATCTATGAGAACTTAAACATTCAGTTGAGAGTAACATCCTTTCAAAGTCTCCCCCTTGGCCATCTATACCCTTACACTGATCATAATATCATTGAAGGTCTTTCTACACTTCAGAAACTATATACAAATAACAACAATAGTCTTCACAAGGATAACAAATTGTTATCTTCCATGAATGAATCTGATGTTGGGAGATAGCAAAATGTCATTTGTAAATAAATGTAATCAACAAGATGGGTGATTTAGCTGGATTTGGAGTAAAAAAGAGATGTGACTAGTTTTCAAGCTAAATGACATTTTAAAAATTTTGTTATTGCTACCCTCCCTCATTTGTGAGAATTTTTACATATAATTTCTGTAAAAATGCTGTTATAGATAGTATTATATCCCAGATTCTTGAGCACTTGGGATGATAAAATCTGGAAACAATTAATGTTTTATTATTCTCTAGTCATCTACTGCAGCTATGGGACTCATTTCTAATTCTGTGTCTAATTTTTCCTGACCCTCCACAGCCACAATAGAGTAAGAGCAAACTAACAAGTGTCTTTTTGCAGATAGAATACAACTTTGGACTCAGAAGATCTGGGTTTCAAGCCTAGCTCTGCTCCTTACTTCTCATTTAATCCTAGGTAATCTACAGCTTTCCTGTGACCCACAGTTTCTAAAACTGTAAAATAGATATTAATATTAATTGTGCTAAATAGCTCATAGTACTGATATGAAAAAAGGATTTTGTAAATTAATGAAATTACCACATACCTGTGACCTTTATATTTAAAGAGGACTATCTACTCTATGCTATGCTTTTTCATCTCTATTCTCTCACCCCTCTTCTATGAAGTTTTTAGTGGATTGACTTAAAATGAGCTAATACAACGATTTGTGGTCTTCCTTTGCTTTCTACATCTTCTCAAATATGAAAAGAAAAAAATAAAACTTAGTCATTGTATTGTTACAGGTTACATAATGCATTTCCATCAGCAAGTATGGTTGGCTTAATTATCTTTCTGGAATACAAAGAAATCCTATAGTCTAGTACCAAGGAAGTATCTAAATTATCTCCAAAACCTCTTGTTCACCACAGATCACAAAATGAAAACAGTAGAAAGCCCTGCAAAATTGTCTATACTTCTGTACTACCTATAACTCTAAGTAAGTATAGTAAGATTTCATTTGATTCCTTGAAATCAAGTACATATTTCATTTCCTCCCTTAAGAGTCAAAGAGGACCTTAAAGGTTATGTAGTCTAATTCCCAATCCAATACTTTCCCAATGATGGTAAAGAAAATATCCACATTCCATGAACAATGATGACAAAGGAATCAATAGACCTTAAAACATCAATCTACCCATAGTTATATTAGTGTCTATCACAGAGTTTGATTTAGAAACATATAATCCATATTTAAATCATCCATGGTCTATACCTATGATAAATTATAGCAGTTGTCCATGATGCAGATTAAGAAAACTGCATTAGTTAAGGTGATATATTTGTTTGTTCCTCAAACACTCAAGAATGTAAATTTCAGTTTTGCCATGGCTGCATTTTGTGAGAATTTATGAGATAGTTCAATACTAATATATTACGAGTAGCCAGGACTTGTAGTATTTTGACTTAAAAGATTATCTCTGAGTAATCAAGTTCTATTCTGAAAGAAATTAATTGGCAGCATATTGATATCTTTGATTTGAGCATGAAAAACATCATTGAGTTTTAACTCTAATTACTAGGAAGCAGTGATTGAATCAACATATTACTGAGTTTCTCACAAAACAATCTAGACAAAAGAATGGCTACCTGGCAAAGTGATCTTTAGCCACACAAACAACACTCATTTCCAAGATTTTCTTAGTTCACGCCCTCAGTGGTACCAGACTTGGAACAAAATAAAAGTAAACTTTCACTCATTTTTTTATTATATCTTGGCTATACATCTCATAAACACCATCTATTCTACTTTCACCTAAAATACCTGGAAAAATATAGTTCTATAATTATACCAGGGTATTTCTGAATAAGGATTTTGTCTCATATTATCTAATAAGTAAGTCATATTAAGAGGTGACCAGTGAGACCCTATTCACACAAGATGTAGAAAAGAACAAATAGAATGGGGGAAAACCCTGTAGGGTGGTCCCTATATAGGCATGAAGTTTCTCAAAAATAGAGACTCAGAGGAGACTTGTTGATAAATCGAATCTAATCATATCTCCTCATTACAGTCTGCGTAAAGTGAATTTCATTGTTATGTGGATATATGCAGTTCAACAATCAGACTCCAGTGGAGTGAGTTTTTATTCTTTTTCCACTACTATCTTGCTTTGTGTAAGTAACTGAGCCTCAATGAAATGAAAACATTTGCTTTTTTTTGCCACACATTAACAGGAGAAATGATGAGATTGTTTATGAAACTCTTTACAAAATATAATTTGTTCTGCAAAAGCTCAGTAGTAATTGATCAACTGTCAAAATTAATATTGGAAAAGTTGTATAAAGCTTGTTGGCAGATGATACAGGCTTTGTGTTAGAAAAGCATGCTGGCTCTACTTTACTGTAATAACTATTAGCTAGCAATTAAAAGTATCTACCATTTGGTATAGGAGAAACACCAAGTTAATTTGCAAACTTAATCTTGTTCACGCCTAACTTGATTGGATGTTTAACATTTAAATTTATATTGCTCACCAGCAGCACGGCACAATATAAGAAACATCGAATCTGGAGTGACGGGGTCTGGGTTCCATCACATCATATCTAACACTCCATCTCTAAGGGCTTCAGGTGTGTTAGCTATAGGGAGTGGGATGTGTTCCCTGCCAGCTTTAAATTCATAATGAAAGCATGCTGCTCATTAATCAATTAGGAAATTATGTTGTTAACCAAAATCTATAAAAAAATCACTCAGTTTTGCTATTTCTTAATGACTTGGAGGTCAAGTGCCACCACTAATTGTGGTTCAGAGATACTGCATTTGACATGCAAAAATCTAATATGAAGGAGCAATGCCAAAACTAAAATAAAATAATTCACCGTGCTCCGTTTTCTGGAGGACTGAAGCCATTTCTTGGTTATGTACTTATAAACAATGTCTGAGAAGACTAAAAATTTATATGCACACTTAAATATTCTATTTACTGCCAAAGAATGGCTTTTCCAAAGAAGAATCTGGCTCATTAAGTATGAAGGTAACATGATTGGAAATATAATGGATGTGAAAGAAATATCTTTAAGCCTAAAAGGGATTTATTCTTTGCATAGAGTATGAAGTGCTTTGTAAAATTAGTTAATATACTTTTAAATATCACTAAACACAGTATATAAATGTTAGTGCTTGTTCACCAATAATAGTCACTATCTGATATCACATTTTTATTGAGGTCTATATTACTCCTCCTTCCTTGGTATTCTTGAAGTGCAAATGCTTAGAGATTAAATGACTTCTAGATGAAACATGTATCATTTTTGCTATTCCTAGCAAAGGTAGAGAAATGGAATATAGAAGAATAAGAATAGCTTAACAACATTAATTCAGAGTACCAGAATGACAACTCTATCTGATACAATCTATGGAATTCTATAAAGTCTCTTAGTTGCCTTTTTTAAGGCTAGAAACACTCTAAACGTGGTTCAAAGGAATTCATTCTTTACACTGGTTAATTCAGTAATATTACACATGCATTCTAAGATAAAATAAGTCTCTTTGGATCAAACACAGACCAGACCTTTGGAAAAAATAGTTCAGTAATCCTTAAATGAGAGGGCTTAATTTTTTTGAGTTTTGGGAGAAATCACCTGACTTTTCTGAGAATTAGTGTTCCTTATCTGGGAAGTATACAAAGTAAGTATAAATTTAAGATTTTTAGATTTTAGAGAGCTCTTAGAGATTATCTCATGCAAATTCCATCTATATAGATGAGGTGTCATAGATGCTTAATAAATTATTTAGCAAAATAATTTGTTAATAAACAAAATAAATTGTGTAATCACTGAGATTTTCCTATCATTTTGAATAGCAGTTTATACTACTTAAATGGAAGAGCCTAGGTCAAGGGCTTTCCTTGATGCTGTGAATACATATGATCAGTCCTACTAACTAAAAATTATTAGCCAGAGAGTTTGCCACACAGTTTACCAAGGATCACAACAAGAGTTAAGTGACAAAGATGTGAACGAGAAATCAGAATGCCTGAATCACATCTCATTGCTCTTTCTACTATACTACAAAAAATTTTTCCTTTCTTTCAAAACCAGATTTCTTTATGACTTTCTAGTGAAACCTATTTTCTCCCAATTTTGGGGGGATTTTTCCCTTCTAGCTAATAACAGTTCTTCCTGGAGAAAAAAACAAACAAAAAAGAACAGACAACAATTTTTGCATGTATATCATATTTGAGCAATATGAACAAACAAAAATCATCATGCCCCAGGAAATGTTGATGACAAATCACAGTGAGTCTATATAGTGAACATTGGTTTTATTCTCCTCAACTCATTCCAATGTTATAAAGAGACAGAAAGTATATACTATATGAAGTAACAGCCATTTGAATTGTGAAAGCATTCACTTCCACAACAAAATTAAAGGGTGTATTTATTGATTGTAGGGATAGCTGATATTCCTTTTGAAAGTTAGTAAGAATCATCATTGCTCCTTGATTCTATTACATATCATATTTGAGGGTCAACTATATGGAGAAAAGCATGTGGTATTCTCACGCTAAGAACTGAAACAAAACATTTCTAAAAATCAATATAGAGTCCTCTGAGAATGCCCACTGATATATATGTAAATATATGCATATGTATACTTGTATACACATAATTGACTAATATCCATAATATAATATTCTGGCTTACTATCAGGATCTTTGAAAATAATGTGCAAAATTTATTTAAATCTTATTTTATTTTGAAAAATGAATTATCCAAAGGGATAAAATGGTTTTCGTTTTTTAAATTGACATTTTGTTAATAATATTTACCTTGCTATGCTATAGTGATCAAGCCTACATTTTCATTTTCATATTTCTTTAATTTGTCAAACATACTTTTATAGCTAAAGTAAGTCTTTTAAAAAGACATTGAGGGTTAATACAATGCTTAGGAAAGGATTTGAGATCCTGGGATGAAGGGCATGAGGGACAAACATATCTACTGAATATACTCTGTCCTCAATCCTACACTTATACGTTAAGCAGGTGGCAATCCATTATCAGTTTCACTTCATTATGTACCTTGGAGAACAGTCTCTAAATTTCATAGGGGGATTTAAATCTTAAACCTGAAATAAGAAGGTTACAGAGAAGCAAATTTGGGTTTCATATAGGGTCTATTTTTCTTAAAATCAGAACTATTCAAAAATAGAAGACTGACTTAATGGGAAGGGTAGAACAACTGTTTTATAGTAAAAGCTACATGACTTCTCAGGTATGGTTATAGAAAGGATTATTATTCAGGTAGGAATAGGATTAACATAGGAGTTTTTAACTTTTTGTATTGTTTGTTTATTTGGTTTTTGGCATGGACCTCATCAAAAGTCTTGTGAAGTCTATGGTTCCTTTATAAGAGTGCTTTTAAATACATAAAATAAAATATTGATGACAAAGGGAAGTGACTATGTGAATATATATTTTTATATATAGCTATTAAAATAGTTTTATACAATCTCATGGGACGATATTCAAAATAACTCAAGTCCTTTCTAAATCATATTCTATTATTCAATGGATTGCCTAAAAGCAAGTCTCCTTCTAAGTCCCCAAGAGTATCACAGGAAGTTTAAGATGTAATTTCTTACTCAGCCCCCAATAGTATTTAAAAGTCCCAAAACATAATATGAAATTTATTATGAGCTATCATCTTGGGGTACAAAACTGTAGGGCTAAAGGGGAAGAGTAATCTTAATATCTATACAAATATAATTTAAGTGGTTGAGGAATACTTGGATCTGATTCAATTGTTCTTTTTATTTAAGACCCTTGACCAGAATCATCTACTAGAATCCATAATGCCTTTTAGCAATTTAGGCAGCTTTAAAAAAAAGAAAAAAAGAAACCTTATCCATAGTGGTGTTTGATAGCCAGTGAAACAATGTGGAAGGGGGTGAAATGAATGGTTTTTAACTTCTTTAATGGGATAAATCTGCTAAGACCAAGAATTAATCTTTCATTCTCTCAATAAACCTTGTTATGATAGACTGACTTCCTATCTCTTGTTGACCTTTTCCACAGGGGAACATGTCTAAGTTCACTTTATTATTTTTAGAGGATGGTGGGAAGATTCAATCCATCAATTAAATCTTGTTTTGCTTTTTATTTGTGTTTCTGTGTTTTTTTCCCAAGGAGACAGGAGCAGAAGATTGTTCCTGCCTTTTTAGCTAAAAAAATTATTTAGTGAGAAAAGATTTAAATGGGAAAACAGTCCTCAATAATTCATAACTCATAATATAAAATAAATAAATCCAATCAATGACTATTCTTCAAAAATTTTTTAATAACTAACACTTCTGAAAATCTTTCTAAAATGTACCCAAGTTGAAGTCTTAGAGAACTTCTCTTCACTTACAGGGAAGAGAAATTTGTTGTTAAAGTATTCAAATTTGTGACTGGAATTTGAGGACTCGATGTTTTGAAAGAAAGATTGTTTTAAAAGTTTCATTCTTGTTATTACATTTTCTTAGCTTGACCTCAAAAGGCTGTGACTAAACTACCTTGTACGGCAGAAAGATGATCCTACCTTAGGGACTTACTCTGAATCAAAATACATGAAGAATAAGCTAATGACTTGCCTCTGTGAAGGGATTACACAGGATTTAAAATCTCCTCCCATGGTCCTCAAAGTGTTCTCATACTTTACTTTGACATCAAAAAGTCATAAATAGAAAATATGGTTCTGATCTGCTAGTGAAGCTAACTATTGACAAAGATCTTATGAGAAAGGGAATAAATAATAAGTCTCCTAACCTGCCTGAGAGAGATGGCTTCAAAAAATCTAAGAAGAACAAGATTGACTGGTGAAAAGTTTGGAATCTTGGGCTTTGCAAGAATCACCAGAAGATAATTAGAAGAAGCAGTAGATCACCTGTGTGGGCATGCAATCAAGAGCAAAATAAATTTACATACTGTCTCCATCTGCTGGGAAATACAAGGAATTGCCCAGGAGGAAATTAATTTCTTGGTTTGGTTCTTTCATAAGGATTTAATGTACCTGAGAAACTATGGAAATGGGTGGAAGGAAATTTGAGTTCATTTCAGGGAAAGGAAAATCATCTGGAAACTCTTGTAAAAGATGGAAACAAAAAGTATTTGCCATTTATAATTTGATGCATAGGATAGAGCATTGAAAAAAAGATACCTTAACACTCTGGTCAAAAAAACAAGGATGGTCCACAAATATCTATACAATGTCAAGATGAAAGAAGTCCCCCAGAATAAAGGGCAGCCACCTCAATGCATACAGGAAAGAATGGACATGAATTTCGTGCAATTTGTGCAGGCATGGACAGATTGCACACTGATTCATTAGGAGAACATCCAAATTAATGAGATAAGAAATCCATTTAAATACTTAAATCAGTAATCTATTTTAACACAGCTTACTAAATTGTAAGGCAGCCAGATGGTACAAGAAGCAGAGTGTATAAGACTTGGAGTCACAACCCTTCCTCAGACACTAGCTGTGTGACTCTGAGTAAGTCACTTAGCATCTCTGTCTTCAATCTTCTTACTGCAAAGGAGAGAAAATAATAGCACCTATCTGGCAAGGTTGCTGTGAAATCAAGCAAGTTAACAACTGTAAAACTTACACTGTGTAAATGTTAGCTATCATCATTATTACTAAATGAAATTCTGCTCTATAAAAAACAATTGAGTCATTTTTATCCTTCCAATAAAGTTTGCTTTGACTTTCTTGTTTAATGGAACCCAAGAATCCAAGAGGTACAAAGGTCTCAAGAAGTCATGGTTTCCAGTTTTTTCCTTTCTTGGGTAGATGAAAGTAGAAAGCTTCTTCTTATAGTAACTTATTCATAAAGATTCCTATAGAAGCATTTAGATTTTTTCATTGTTAAATGATCACTTTAGTCCAGAACTGTTTCCATATGTATTATGTATGAACTTCGATATTCTTTACATTATTACAGACATGCTCACATCTGATTCCAATGAGAATAAGTAGGAGAAAAACCAAGTCCCGATCTTTCTTAATTGCCTCATAACCCATAAAATTTAACATTTGACTAAGCAAGTTGCCCCCTGGGATTTGGTCCTCATCAGCACTTTACTGTCGTCAGGAACTTCCCCAAAGATACCCTGAAATAAATGTATTTATTTTTCTTCTATCATAATTCTATCCACTTGTGTACTAAGTGGGATATGTCCTCTCTCTACATGAGGCTTTTCACCCCTTTCCTTAAGAACCTTTGAAAGGATATCAATGGATGTCAACCAATCAAGGATATAATTGATTCACTCATAATAAAGCTATGGGATTGAGACATCATTTGTTCAGTTTTCTGCTTTCAGCAAAACAGCATCCAAACCCATGCAGATGTTTAAATATTCATCTCATTTTCAGAGTTTTCCAGTTGACAAGTTTGTGTAAAATCTACTTCATACAATCTTCTTTATCACTAATTGGCCTAAGAGAAGAGTTAAAATCATAACCTGCATTAATAAAGGACTTTAAGATTTACTGAGCACTTTCTTGACAACCACACCTTGAAACAGGACATACAACTATCATGAACACTTTTACTAAAATAAAACAGGGACTCTGAGAACTTAGAGGACTTCACTATGAGCATACAGCTAATGGGAGAAGATGCAAACCCAGGCATCCTAACTCCAAGTCAAGTACTATGTCTACTACACTACCTTGACTTGCCTAAACTTTATTTGTATTTATTTCTGTTCTATTCATAGTATCATAGGACAATAGATTCAGGGTAGAATGGATCTTAGAGATCATAGGATCAGAGATCACAGTTCTAAAGCTGATAGGAACCTAAGAAGTCATTTAGTCCAAGCTCTTCATTTTACAGATGAGGAAACTGAAGTAAATTGCACAAGATGACACAAATAATGTGACAGAGGTAGAATTTAAACCCAGATCTTTTAACTCCAATTTGAATTCTCTTTTCTACTGTCAGGAAGCCTCCCTTATTATTTATGTATTTATTTTTAAATAAACTTTTAAAAGTCTGCTTAAATATGCATTCAGAGTTCATCAGTTCTCTCTCCAGTGGCTGACAGCATTTTTTTTAAATCATAGATCATTTGGAATTGCTTTGGATCCCTGTCTTGATCAGGATATCTCCTTTATTATTATTCTATCTTTATCCTATAAACAATAAATTCTGGTCTCCAATTACATCAGCTCTGTATCTTCCCCTTAATCTTTTTTTTCCCCATTCAGGAAAAAGCGGAAATGACTTTATTAAAATATAACAAAAATATTCAAACTTATGTTAAAACAGTAGAATCTCATTATTACTCAACTTACGACGGCTATCATAGCAAATGAAACTATACCAAGGTAAGACCACTCCCCCAAATTAATCTATAATACAATAAAAATCTGCCCCGCCGTCCTTGCTGACTCTGCTACCCAAATAGGTGAAGTGGTCCGTCTCCTTGATGTTTTCTCCCTGTAGTTGGATTGGCAGGTCCTGTCTGCTGTTGACTGTGATCACCTGGTCTTCTTGTTGATCTTCAGACCTGTCTTCTCCGCTTCTTCAGAGAGTCGTGCAAGTTTGGCTTGCGCATCCTGCTGCTTCTGAGAAAGGAGACAGATGTCATCCGCGAAGTCAAGGTCCTCAAGCTGTTTGGTGTGAGTCCATTGAATGCCCGTATTGTTGTCCTTGGTAATTCTTCTCATGGTCCAATCTATGACCATCAAGAAGATAAGGGGCGAAAGCATGCAGCCTTGCTTCACTCCGGTCTTCACTGTGAAGGGAGCCGTCAGTTTCCCATTATGGATGACCTGGCAGGTAGAGTCTTCGTATAGCTGCTGGATGATGTTGATGAGCTTCGGGGGAATCCCGTAATGCTGCATCAATCTCCAGATGATGTTCCTGTCCACGCTGTCAAATGCCTTCTCGAAATCCATGAAAGTCATGTAGAGGGGGACTGCCACTCGATGGACTTCGATGATGATTCTTAGGGTGACGATGTGGTCGGTGCACGATCTGTGCTGACGAAACCCTGCTTGTTCTGTTCTCAGTTTCTTGTCCAGGGCCTCCTGCAGTCTTTCTAAGATGACTCTGGTCAGGATTTTGCTGTGAGCGGATAGAAGCATGATTCCTCGCCAGTTGCTGCATTGGGATAGGTCACCTTTCTTGGGTAGCTTCACCAGGTAGCCTAGTTTCCAGTCTGTCGGGACTTGTTCCTGTTCCCAGATCTTCTGTAGGAGGGGTTGTAGCATCTCCGCTGACATTTCTGGGTCTGCCTTGAGTGCCTCAGGGGGGATGCCGTCTGGACCTGCAGCCTTACGGTTTTTCATGGTCTTGATAGCTTTGATGATCTCAACTTTGGTAGGTGGGCCCGTGTTCACCTGAAGCAGTTCAGTGGCTGGTGGTATGTCCGGAACAGTTGGTGGAGGCGGTCGGTTCAGGATCTCCTCGAAATGCTCTGCCCATCGGGCTCTCTGCCCTGCATCGCTTGTTATTGTCTTGCCAGTCTTGTCCTTCACTGGCTTGCTAGGGTTGTAATTCTTTCCCAAAAGAGTTCTTGTTATTTCGTATAGCCTCTTCATGTTCCCCTGTCCAGCTGCTGTTTCTGCTTCTTTGGTCATATCGTGAATGAACCATTTCTTGTCATATCTTGTGCTCTTCTTGACTTGACGGTTAATTTCCCAGTACTGTGTTCGAAGTTCTTCTTTCTCCTGTTGATCTTGGCACTGGCTGATCTTCTGTTTCAAATCTATTCTCTGTTGTATCTTGGCCCATGTCTCCTGTGTTAACCATTCCTTGCGCTTTCTCTCTCTCTTTCTCAGGACTTCTGCGCAGGTGGTCTTCCAGGTCTGCTGGAGTTTGGTTCAGTGGTCTTCGACTGTCTCTCCCGTGAGTCCTGTCAAGGCCCTGAACCTGTTCTTGATTTCGCGATTGAATGCTTCTTTCTTCTCTCTGGTCTTTAGATCTTGCACGTTGAACTTGTGGTGTAATCTGCCTGAAAGGTCGTTGAATGATTTCAACTTAGTTCTAAAAGTTGCCACCAGGAGTTGGTGGTCCGAGGCCACATCTACACCACCAGGGGCAGACGAGGACATCAGAAACCGAATCAACAAAGCCAGACATGCATTTAACACCCTGCGGTCTGCCTGGATCTCCAAAGCACTGTCTCTCGTCACTAAGCTCCGAATCTTCAACACCAACGTAAAGGCCGTCCTCCTGTATGGATCAGAAAGCTGGAGAGTGACGAAAGTCAACACCAACGAACTCCAGGTCTTTGTTAACAGATGTCTACGCTACATCTTGAACATCAGATGGCCTGAAAAGATCTCCAATGCTAGTCTCTGGGAAAGAACAATCCAGTATCCCATCAGTCAAGACATAAAGAAAAGTAAGTGGACATGGATAGGACATACACTACGAAAACCGGAAGACAACGTAGCCAGACAAGCATTGAGCTGGAACCCTCCAGGGAGGAGGAAAGTTGGAAGACCAAAACAGACCTGGCGAAGATCTGCCGAAAATGAAACAAAGACCGCCGGAACGACATGGGCCCAGCTGGGGGAAGTTGCCCAGAACAGAGTCCGTTGGCGTGAGATGGTTGCGGCCCTATGCTCCTAAGGAGTCAACAGGAATAACTAACTAACTAACTAACAATAAAAATCGAGCACATATAATAGGTACTCAATAAATCCTTGACTGATTGAGGACAGGACTTGCTTATTTTATAGGGAGCTACATCAAACACCAACATTATAAAAAAAAGAATTCTACCATACTTTCAAAGGAAAAGAAAACACAATTTAAATGGGAGGTATTTCAAATTACCTACCAGGAAAGTAAAGGAAAACACAGGAATTCAGAAATGAAAGGCTGACAAATACTGACTTGTCATTTGAAAATGATACCTAATAATAAATTATTCTCACTGCAACTACAAAAGCACCACCCAATTAGCTTGCTACTAAGCATTATTGGGATTTTCAAACATTAAACTATTAGAACAATCAGCTAATTTGAATTGCATTTCATGGGCCCACCCTCCAGATGGAGGGAAGATGATTGTCCAGTAGAAAATTATTTAAATAAACTTATTTACTTCTCTTGCAACCACTTAAGCTCTTAAATATCAATTTCTGATGTAATTTAACACTCCTGGAATAGAGTACCAGTTAACTGTACATTAAATGCCACATACTTAAAATAATCACTTGCACAAATATCTTATGAGTTTGCCAAGAAATTTTATGCACATTTTATGTATTCAGCACCACACCATGGGCAATAGATAAAAGAACATAAACGTGCAACCCAAAACTGAATTTCAATCATTCCATTTTCATTTCTTTTTCTAAGTAGAACATATATCTACACTTGATTATTGTGGAATCTGTCCAAAAGTACATGGGTCTGTCTGTATACTTAGAATGCCTCGTACTTATACAAAATAAAAATCTGAGAAAGTGTGATTTATGACCAATTCTGAGTCAATCATAAAATTTCATATTATTAATCATTAATTCAGTGCATTTTCAAATGATTGATACTTAAAAAAAAACAACCACACAAACGTTATAGCAAAGAGCAAGAAGTCATGAGATTATGTTGTGAAAGGGAGTGACAAAGATCAATATTTTTATCTTATCCCTATTTTTCAGTAAAATTGCATTTAATAATAAATTATCAAATAAATAAATAATTTCAAAAAGAAATAATAAAAAGAAAATCTAGAAATAAAGTATTATGCCTAAAATTGGATTAGCATTAATTAATACAATTTTTAGATTCTCAAAATATTTAAGAAACAATCATATCATCATATTACATCTTATTGTTTTCACTTTATCCAATCTATCCGATTTTTTCATTTTCATTTCCACCCCATAGGATGCCCATTTATGCAAAGGGCAAAACAATTAATCTGTCATTACAAATAGCACCCCAAATGGACTCAGAAATTTCTACTTACTTTTCTCATTTTAATTACTTTCCCCTTCTCCTTTACTGCAAGTAAAGAGAATATTTCAGGATTCCAAATTATAAAGTTTTCATGCATGTGTATTGATAGAGATAAGTGAAATAATGAAAGATGAAGGAAGAGACCAAGGCTATTGATTCTGAAACCAAAAAATAAAAAAAGAAACCTCTGAAAAGTCAACAATATTAATAATTTCTCATATAAAACTCGAAGATCCATGGGAGTTATCTACCTTTCAGTCTACTGCATAAAAACTTGTGAATCCTTAAACTAAGACAGTGAATCTATTAGATATCATAGTACTCGCAGAGATATTTAGGCACTATCCTTGACATCAGATGAAATCTGGTCCCAAAGTCTTTCTTCCTACAGTAAAGCTAAGCCTCAAAGGATAATCCTCAATGAATGATGCAGCTACAGTCTTGTGGCATCAAATAAAATAATATTTATAAAAGTTCTTAGCCCTGTGCCTGGCACATAGAAGATGCTATATAAATGGTCGTTTCCCCACTTCTCTACATAGAGATGGAAGATTCTTTGGCTTAAATAAAAAAGTCTGAGTTCACATGCTGCTTTTATCTGTTACTAGCAAAGATTATTTTTCTTCACTAAGTCTCAGGTTCCTTATTATCTGACAACAAGAGAAAGCTGAACTAGATGGTTTCTAAGGCCCCTTTCATCTACAGTAATGGTAGAAGAATGTAATGGAATATTACTGTGCTCTAAAAAATATGGCGGATATGATGACTATAGAGAAGCATGGAAAGATTTACTCAATCTGATACAGAATGACAAGCATAGCCAAAAAAATACACAATTATCTATAACAATGTAAATGGAAAGAACAGCTACCAAAAAAAAATCAAAAGTGAAGATTGAAAAATTTCAAAGAACAAGCATTATTCCTAAGAAAAGAAATGAAAAGGCAACCCAACCCCACCCCTCTCTTTTGCTCAAGTAGAAGGTAAAAGGGTGTGGTACATTAAGAGGAATTCTAGAGTTGCCTCAGACCAGCTCATGAGAGCTAAACATTCAGTTTTCAACAAGAGCATTAGTTCTTCCAAAATAGTGCAATGCTACAAATCAAGGCTTAATTTACTATTCTGTTGATTGTCAAGATTTGAGAAAGTGACGAAGAAAATGTGAATAATGAAGATTAAACTTAAATTTATTAACTTATTAATAACTTATTAAGGACTAAAATCAGGAAACAGGGAAGCTGACAATTTCCTAAGACTTAAAAAAGTAATAAAGCAAAATCAAAATAATGAAGTAATAGAAGAGAAGATGAAACATCCTGTCACAAAACATCTGACCTAGAAAATAGATCACAGAGAAGCGATATAAGAATCATCAGACTCCCAGAAAGTTACAACCAAATAAGAGTAAGAAAAATATACTCCAAGAAATCAAGGAAAACTCTCCAGAAATTCTAGAATCAGAAGGTAAAGTGAAAATTGAAAGGACTGACCAATTACCACCTCAAAAAGAAAGGACGAAAATGCACAGTAACATCACTGCTAAATTCTATAGCTACTAAGTTAAGGAGAAAAGAGTAGGAGGAGGAAGGGGAGAAAAAATTAATACTATAGAACTACAGTGCACAAGACTTAGCAGGTACAATATTAAAAGAATATAGAACATGGACACAGCATTTCCTGGAACAAAAGAATTAGACTTACAATTAAGAATAACATATCCACCAAAAATAAACATAATTACAAAAGGTAAAAATGGACAGTTAGCAAACTTAAGGAGTTTCAACTATTCCTGGAGAAAAAACTCAAAATTAAACAGACAATATGATCTATAAGAAACAAATAAAGGTAATGATAAAAGACTAATCAGAAACAATCCAAAAGGTCAAATTGTTTGATTACTGTTTGGGAAAATTCCATCTATGTCCCCTGGAAATGTCATCATTGGCTGGATATTTTGAAGAAGTTCATATGGATAGAAGACAACATGAATTTAATGGAATGAGTCAGAATGGTAGTGGAGTAGGCCATGAGGAAACAGGGTATAATGGCTGTCAAATATTGAGGAGTAATAAGTAGAGGAACTGACACTACTCTGTCAGAACTGGGGTAATGGTAGAGAAACATACACAATTAAAAGAATAAAAGAGATAATGAAATATTATCAATATTGGACATATATACACCAAGTGTTATAAATCTAAATTTTTAAAGGAAAAGTAAATTAGATGCAGATAGAAAGAGGTAACAAAATAATGAAATTGGGGGACTTTAACTGCCCCCCTCAGAATCAGATAAATATAACAAAAAAAGAAATAAGGAAGTTGAGATGAATAGAATCTTAGATAATAAATTAAATAATCTGTAAAGCCACCACATACCTACATAAGGTTAGCAATAGATCTAAGCCTGAGTATACAAATAATCCAACATAAATTCTGGTGGGTCAACAGTGGTTTAGAGAGCACAAATATTCTGCAAAATGTTACTTTAACACTTATCATATATGTTTAAAATCTAAAAAAGGAATCCTACAGAATCATCAAAAATAATTAAATTAATAGTTTTGTTTAGGTAGTAATATGCAAAATAAACCCAAATAATCATCTTTGTTTTTACAGAGCAACAAAAAAATAAAACAAGAAAATGTTAGAAAGGAAAACAATCCAAATGATTACAAATATACAATTTCAGGAATCAATCTTACAAGATACACTCAAGATTTATTTACATATAACTATAAAATATTTTTAAGAAAAATAAACACATGAAAAATTATCCATATTACAAATAATGCAAACTAAAAGAACTATAAGGTTCTTTTTTATATCTACCAGATTAACAAATGTGGAAAAAAAAGAGGAAAATAAACATTTGTTATTCAGATTAAGAGAAGATCAACTCACTGACATACTATTGGTAAAATTATGAATTTGCCTATTTGGAAAACAACATGAAACTATTGCCAAAAAGTTAACAAACCCTGAGTATCCTTTCACTCATCAATATTACTGCTATGATTATAACACATAGTCATAATGGATAGAGGGAAAGAACCCAAATGTACAAAAATATTGATAGTAGAACCTTTTTGATTTAGTAGAGAATTAGTGGATACCTATTAATTTGGTAAAGGTCAAACGAATTTGAATATGTAGATGTAAACGGACATCATAATGTCATCATTCTGTGAAAATGGTTTCGTGAATTCAGAAAAAAATTGGAAAGACTTAGAGACTGATATTGATTAGAATAAAACATCAGAAGAGTAATTTATTCCATGACCTTGAAAATGTAAAGGTAAGCAACTTTGAAAGACTATATAATATATATCAATTCAGCAACCAATCATGATTTCATAGTACTAATAATCAACATGTTACTAACTCTTGGCAGAAAGGTGACGAAGAAAGAGATAAAGAATGAGGACTGTAATTTTAGATATGTGTTGAATTATTTGCTTATCTGTCATAAGAGAAGGCAATATACTTTGTACTTTAGCCAGTAATAATACTGATCTGTTGCTTTCTTTTTTTGCTCTTTCTAACCTGGGTTTAGGTATCAGGGCCATATTTGCTTCTTAAAAAGAATTTAAAAGATGGCATCCATCCTTTACTTTTAAAACATTAGTGTCCTATAAAGAACTTGTTTTTTAAGCGATTAGAAACAATTCACTTTTAAATCTATCTGAGATAAATGCTTTTTTTCTGTAACAAAACATTTATGATCTGTTCAATACATTTTTCTAAACTGATGTTTTTGTCTTCAGAGCTTATTAGAGAATAAGAAATCAGATAGGTTTTGACTTCAGATTATATGCAAAATATAAATATAAGAGCACATAATGCTTATAATAACAACAATAATAATAATAACTAACAATTTCCAGAGTAATTTAAGTTTTGCAAATTGTTTTATATATATATATACATTACCTCATTTGATACCTCCCTGCAAAAGGAAAGGTGCTATTTTATTCCCCATTTTATGGCTAAGAAAATTGAAATTGAGAAAGCTTAAATGTCATGCTTTTGGTCACAAAGCTAATAAGTGTCAGAGACATGGTTTAAAACTTTAGTTCTGTCATATTCACTGAAACAAATTTCTTCCCAATATGCTGAACACCATTAAGCATATAGGCTGTGGCATAATATGTGCTTAATAAACTATTGAATTCTCTCTCCCATTCCCCTCCCCCCAACCCTGAAACTGAGGGGATAAAAAGAAAGCAGACAGGATGGCGTAATTTTTAGGCCTATCCCCTTAACATTACCGCCAAAATAGAAATAGCAGCAACATACAAAGTAAATGAACAATTTACACATTTTTTTAAACTCACTAATTTTGAAACAGAAATAATGATAAGGAAATTTGCATCATGGGCAAGGAAAATGTTATTATTTTTTAAGTAGCAGAGAAAAAAAGTTTCAGGACAAGGGAAAAATACAATATAATAAAAGAGGTCAAATATATTGGAGTCCAGGAGAAAAATGTTCCAGAAACAAAAATAAATGCATCTCCAGACCTTTCAGATTGAGAAATAACTTGTTTTTGTTTTTTTTTTAAACCCTTGTACTTCGGTGTATTGTCTCATAGGTGGAAGATTGGTAAGGGTGGGCAATGTGGGTCAAGTGACTTGCCCAGGGTCACACAGCTGGGAAGTGGCTGAGGCTGGGTTTGAACCTAGGACCTCCTGTCTCTAGGCCTGACTCTCACTCCACTGAGCTACCCAGCTGCCCTGAAATAAGTTTTTTTAAAAAAGAAATAAAGCAATACTGCCATCTACGTAGATATAATTAAAATCAAGATGACATTCATAACAAATGGTAGAATCTATGAGAAAAAGAAGAGCTATAGTAAGGGAAAAAGGAAGTAGAAAAATGAACCAAAGAAAATCAGACAACAACACAAAGGGAAGATGGTTTCAAAAAGTTTCTCAAAGAATCAGACCTATTAAAATATATGGAGAGAATTTTAGATATATTTAGAACTTGTGAGAAAATATGCAGAAACAAAAAGCTTGAATATCATGTTTCAAAAAATTATATAGGCATGTTTGCCAGAATTATTAGAAATAGAGGATCGACTAAACACTGACAGAATGCCCTGAAAACTGAGATAAAGGAAATATAAATTCATTTTCTCCAGAAATAAAGTCATTAAATGAAAGAGGGTCTGATAAAGTTCTTCAAAGACTTAAAAAAAACCTTTTCTACCTCAGTAATGTCAGTTATTTCTTAAGTTGTGATTATTTTCATGATGATCTTTTTACAAATACTTATTATTTTTCTCATTTCATCCTTACAACAACCTTAGGAGATAGGTGGCATTATGAATCTCATTTTAATATGGAGAAAATTGAGTCAGAGATAAAGTGACTAACTTGGAATCACAGAGCTAGTGTCTGAAGTTGGATTTAAACTCAGATCTTCCAGACTCCTGATCTGTCTACTGTACCTACCACCAGCTGCCCCTACACTTCAGAATTCTTTGGCTTCATAAAACTTTTTGTGATTTGTCTGATTTAATGACTTATTCCTATACTTGGCATCACCTCAGTATATATGGTTTCACTTTCCCCCTATGTATTAGGTAGAAAACTGAAGAAAATGCATTTTTCCACATGTAATTTTTGAAATTATTCTTCAATCCATTTTGTATATTCTTTAGCATATAGTAAAGAATAATGCTCACTGTCCACATACAGTAAACAGCTGAATTATATAAAGGTTATTACTCTTTTAATTTCTAAGCATCTTGAACTGTAATATCAAATAAATTTATTATAAAACATCTGTTTATTATTAAGCATAAGCTATTCAGACTAGAAGCTATATATCATAGTAGCTTATGCCCTTCTCCTTATTTGTGGGTGACTACCAAAGATCAACACACACACATATGGCTGCCTTGATTTTTGATAATTACAGTGCACTAAAACTATCATATCTGCTATGTGTTTTGCTATCTAATTTATTTAAAATGTTAGATATTACTATCAATTCATTCACTGATGTATACTGCCTGAAATTAGGAATGACGTATACATTTATTCTGTTATTGACAAGGGATCAATTGCTGAGCTCAATATACTTGTTTTCATCTCATGTTAAAATGCTGCTACATTTAGCACTTTAGGACTAAAGCCAAGAATTCCCACCGCAAACCAGTGATGTGAAATGTTTTCTTCATTATTATCTTAAGTTGTTTTGCTAAAACTTGTAGCTTGGAAACTGCTGACAGACTACAACTTCAAACCATTTTTTAAAAATGTACCTCATAATTCACTGTTTAAAGCTAACTAGAAACTAATTAACATCCTCACAAAGGTAGTTTGAGAATGAATGAAATGAGCAAAAAGTACGTTAAGTGTTTATGTCACATCTGGATGTCAGGTAACAATCTCTTTAGGGATGAGACAGATGAGTCAACTAAGGAAAATAAAATCTCTATTTTGCATACTCTCAGGTTTGGAAAAGTCAAGAATCAACTAAAATGATCCCAGGGTTTGATGTCCTAGAAATTTATTTTTGTAAATAACTTCTTAGATGTCATTCAGGGTCAACTGTGCAAACATTCTTGTCTTGAAATACTACTTATATTCAGCAAAGAGTTAGCCTGAGAGATGACTTCATCCCACTATCCCCTAAAAATCACCATAAACTTCATGGAGGCTAACAGAAGCCTCAATGATACATCAAAACTAAACCTTGAATATGGCACTGATGAAGTCTTAGAAAATTTTACTGGCCTTCAACAGTTTTATATGCTCTTGTCAGGTAACGAAGGGTGCTGAATGATAGAACGGTATTGCAGTATCACTTTATGGTTGTATGCCACCATTTTTAAATGATTCTCATGGGATGGTTGATTTTGATTAGGAGCCATTGAATAAGAAGCGATGTATATCTATATGTATAACCATCTCTCTCTCTCTCTCTCTCTCTCTCTCTCTCTCTCTCTCTCTCTCTCTCTCTCTAAATT